>NC_068940.1:73914534-74122034 GCF_026419915.1 Harpia harpyja
AGTCTATGTGTTTCTGCAATGGTTTTAGCAAGAAGCAGGAGATTATTAAGATAAAAAGCTATAGCATTTGAGAACGCAGTAATAGAGGTCTTAATGGAAACCTAGGCTAGGATACACATAGGGGACAGATGTGAGAGAGAAAGTGAAAAATTCTAGAAATGCTGTGAAATGTATTGCTGGTAAAGAAACCTCTGAATATTTATGGTCTCCAATACACTTCATTTTAGAACTGAAAGGGTTTCTTTGTAGGGAAAACTAAAGGCTGACATAATTTTTCTTATTCTGTTTGTTTGTTTGTTTTAAATGAAAGTTGTGCTAAAAAACATTATTATAAGAAATTATTAAATGGTTCAAGGGTAGGCATTTTTCATACATAAAAGTATAAATGATAGGCAAAGTTTAGAATCTACATATTATGAATCTTACATTGCACACTGCTGCTCATATAAGTCAAAGAATGCCTGTGTTCATTCATCTGGCAATTTAGAAGTAGGCAATTTTTGATCCTTGCTAAAACCCCACCCAACAAACTAAAATAAAACCAGACAGAAAAACACCTCAGCAATGCTAGCAGAATGATTTGAAGAAACATTTCACTTAACAATTCCCAAATATCAGAGCCTGCTAAAAAGCCTTTGCAAGTTACACATCTTCTATCCTAAATGCTTCTGGAAGGAGAGACAGACAATTCCATGGCAAAATGAGGGATCTTTCAACATTTCTGTTAAATGGTAAATCACTTGCATTATGGAATGGGCGCATTGAGCCAAATGCCCCACTCACAGTGGTTTAATGTCTAGCTTAGTTGAACAGTGTCTTTAGCCACATTCACATCAACCGATCACATCACCAATCTACCTGCTAATAATAACCTCTAGTCATTTTCAGAGTGAAGCAGTTCTGCTAGAAAAGGTATCTTGCAGTCCTCTCCCTATAAAAGCAAGCAATGATAGCGTATGCTAGCTGTTGGTCCCCACAGTATTTCCATGTGCATTGACAAGTCTCAGGATATCAGGAAATGATGCAAGCAGCTTTGGGGAAAGAAAAGGAATGGGAAGCAGGGACGTGGAAAGCATAAGTGAAGGTGACAGCAAAAAGTTCAATATGAATTAAATATGAATTTTACACACAGTAAACAACATCCTAGATTTGCTACATAGCTAGACATAAAATTAAGCTAACAGAATAAATATAAAATGTAATTAAATGAATAGCAATGGTACTGAATTTAAAGTTATAGAAGGTATGAGTCGACGTGGTATTATACTTTGTTTCACAGCGTAGAATGATCACATTTAAAGAGGTAAAATGGAATATGCATATTCATCCCTAGTGTCTTTATGTTAAATTTTGTTACCTTCTCTGATGTTGTACCACAATGGTGGCTGTGTAAGTGGAAGACTACTCTCTTATCAATAACCTAGAAACTGCTTCGAAACTCCATGTATCTTGTAATTCACAAAAAAAATGCCAGTGCCACAATAATAAAGAACTGGGCAATAAAGACATATTAGTTGGTCAGATGCATTTACTTTGAAATATGGCCTAGTCTGACTTCAGTTAGTAAGTTTGTCTGACATTAGAATCATTGCATTCAAATAGAGATTAATGAGACTTAAAATTAAACAGTTATTTCATCAAACATACAATAAAGAGAATTGATTTTAGGTCTCAATTAGGAAAGAGGAAAGGTGATTGTATCTTGCAGTACACAACTAGAAGCCACAAATTTTAAATTCCATCTTCTTTTGGAAGATGGAAAAAACAAGTGGTTGTCTTATATGTAGCTGTGGCACTTAGGGACATGGTTTAGTGGTGGACTTGGCAGTCTTAGGTTTACGGTTGGCCTTGATGATCTTAAGCATCTTTTCCAACCTAAATGATTCTGTGATTCTATATTTATTTCTTCCTTTGTGAAATAATACTATTTGTTCACTGCAAAAATATGGTAAGGCTTACCACAAAAATTCTTCTAGTATTTAAAAAAAAAATTAGTATATCATTATAATTAGCAATTTAATATACCATCAAAGATATTTTAGTATAACACAGTGCAGGAGCCCGTTTACATTTCACTGAGAAAAGCTCAATATATTTTCTATGATTTGAAGTCAGTACTTTCAGGTTTCCATTTATTTGTTCTATTCGTTCCCTGTTTGCAATATAATCATAACATTTTTATTATTTATCTCTCTCTCAAACGGAATGATTTTTAATTTTTTTTTAATTTAAATTATTTATTTTTGTGTGTGTGTGTACATACTCCTTACCTTAGGAAAGTTTTTCCTTTGGGTATTCCTTTGGTGTGTTCAGGAACAACCATAACTTCCATTCGCAGGAGCTGAACAAACCCCACAGAATTCATGCTGAGCTAGAATCTGCTGGTTTAATTCCCTGCTGGGAGTCTGCCAGTTGGGAAACGCTGACCAGCAAGTACAGGTCTTAATTACACAAATCCAGAAGCTGCTGCCAACCTTTCCCCATTGAGAAGCATTTGCTTTCTAGTGTTCTTCATGATGAACAGATTATCACTCAAACATAATTTATTGCTGTTTTATATTGTAAGTAATTAAATGAAGAAACCTTTTAAACTCAAGGGAATTTTAATAGGTTACTTGCAAAATGTTATTGCAGGCAACAACTTGTACATGATTTTAGTTCCAAACCCACCAAAAAATTATACAAATCAGCATTGTAAAAGTGTCAAATTAATGCCTTACAGGCTTTGCTGGCAGAATTAATTTCTAAATTCTAGATGTGGGGAAATGTTACTCTCATTTTTTTCCTTTTCCTTTTTTTTTTTAGAAAAATTTACAAGTGAAATATTACTACAAAACTTTTTTATAAGGAATTTTTGCAAAACATTTACATTTTTACCATCAACTATTTTTCTGTTTCAAAATCATTATGTAGATTTAATACCCTATGCTGCACATCAATTCTTGCGGGATGACAATTCAGTGACATGCATAAAGAAACACCACAAGGCATTAAAATGAAGACTTAAATACAAATATTGTTGCAATAAAACAGTTATAAAATTGAAAAATAGGACCTAAACATCATGCTTACTTAACTTTGACAAATTAACTTTTTTCTCCTAGATTACACACTTTTATTACTGCTCTCGTGAAAGAATGTGATAAATAATGACTTAACACCAATTTCTAATGTAATCGGAAACACATACACGAACCTAACCAAAGAAAGTATATTGTAAGAAAAAAACTATTCTAACACTGGAGTTCTACCATGGTAAATACACTTTGCACTGATAATTACAATAAAGCAAAATTTTTAACGGTGGCAAAGGGAATGAACAGTGAAATGCCATTAAACAAGATACTACTGCACATCTGTGCCCTATTACTTACAACAGCTATATCCCACTGAGTCAAATAAAGGACATTGAAATTTACGATCCTTTTAAGACAGAAAAGTGGATTCAGAATGGTATGCAGAACAGACTGTCAAAATGTTTCTAATTCCAGCGGTAAAATGTGCACCTGCTAACACAAGTTAATGTACTTGAGATGCTATGAAGCCAACCAGATTTAGATTTTGATACATCTATAATAGGGATTCATTGCAGATTAAAAATGACTTCAGTTTCCTATCTGCATACGTAAGTATGCATGAAAAAAATTATATATGAAATGGTTGTGCAGAATGCTCATAACTTCAGTTTACAAAAATTGTTAACTTCTAGGAAGTTTCTAGGAAACATGGTATTAACATTAGGAAAGTTCTTCTTTGCATAAAGAAATTTATAGCACTGATTGTGAAGCATAATGATAAAATATATATTTGACGTTTCATTTCCTATATAATAAAATTAACAGTTAATACTACCTAATGTTCATCTGTATTAAATGTAACATCTAATTGATTCTGATGTTTTAAATCCAGATACATCAGTTAAGAGTACTTTAAATAAAATATACAAAATAATGTACAAAACCCAACTAAAATTTAAAGACTGTTACAAGTCTACAAAAGCTTTAAGAAACTTGAAATTTATAACCACAGTGTAAAATTGTTTTTCTTTAATCTCAAAGCTTTTTATGTAAACTGAAAGTATAAAATACCTTCAGCTTAGTATTTTGCTACAAAGGGCTGGCCTAAAGTGTACACAGTGTAAACAATGATTGGTATTTCTCTTGCTTCAAAAATACAGAAAACACCACAAGATTGATAAAGTATTCAGATGAGAAGTATATGTTTTGTGAGGGAATGCACAAGGTATCTGTTATGTCTCTCAAACCAACAGCTACCAAACACATTCTTCCTTTTGTAATTTGCAGGGAAAAAAAATCTTATCCTTCTTGCACTGTACTTCCTTTAGTTACATCAAAAATATTTTGGTGTATAAATTTTTTAAAAAACTGGTCATGAGAATTATCACCAAACAACTGTATGTGTAAAAGGTTACATTTATTCCTATGGGAAGTAATTAAAAATCCTGAGTATGAAATATTTGGCCATCTTTCCTCCTTGTACATACTGGAGTTTTCACATAGAAAATGCAGTTTGTTTTTGTTGCTGTTGTTTTTCATTTCTTCTATATTTCTATTAAACTGGCACATCTGAAAATGTAACCAAACCTTTGAAATCAAAAGTTGTGTAGTAAAAAGATAACTATATTCCTCTTTCTCCAGTTTGTTTTGTGGTTGGAGGCTCAATGTAAGATTTGATAGGTAACATATTTATTACCAGCCCACATATTATCCTTGATGAGAAAATAAAGACAGTAATATTTTTGGGAAAAAAGAGACAATGTTTACTTTCAATACCTTTTTTTGGTTAAAATGTGATAATTAATTCTTTTCTTTGGCTATTAAGTCAAAGCATAAAGAACTCAGCACATTAACCACAATATAATAAACCAGTATTTACAGAGAGAAGATACTGGAGAATGAGCTACAACACTCAATTGTCTGATTAATTTCCATGAATTCTAACAAAATTAAAACATTTAAATACTTAAATTTGAGGTTTTATGATTCATGTTACTTACGAGTTAGAAATGGACCATGGATGTTTTAAAAAGTAATGAAATGAAATACCAAAAATTGACACAAAAGTTGCCATATTCATTTTTCATCCTACATAAAGATACCATTACTTCTGTAAAATCTAACGTTAATATCTTCCTATGATTTTATCTTTCCTACTGTATATACTAACTCTACATAACCTTAGCTCTCCAAACAAAGAGAGGAATTAGAACTCACTGATTGTCATTTATACACACTACTATAATGTAGTGGTCAAAATAAATCTGAGGTCCACCTCAGAAACACTTCGCAGCATGCATCATCCAGCTGCTTCTTGAGTAATTCCAAAACTTGAGAAAAGACGGCCAAAATCAACTGACGTGTTCTATGGACTAAGCAAAAACCTAAAATATTTCCACTGTCGTTCAATCCGTATTCAGTTTTGCTGCGCCTTATGGGAAAAGGATGTTCTAATGAAAATATTACAAATTTATTTTAAAAACAAAGTACCTTCATCAAATGACATTAATCCTAGTCAAGGTCCACCCTGTTTTACATTGATATTATCTGATTTTATAAACACATTAACATACAATGCTAAAATAGGGGGGGAAAGTTCATTTAAAATCATTACATGATATACAGACATATAACTAAAAAAGTACAGTATGGAAATAATATTCCCCCATCTGTTTATCCAGTACATCAATTTGCGCTGTTTGTATTTTTGAAATTTTTGTCTTGTTGCACCGGTGTACACTTCCCATGCTGACCCTCCAACCTGGAACACTTACAGAAGTCATGACTGAAAACATGATTTCCTGCTCTGTAATCCACTTTACCAGCCCACTTCCATATCCTGAAAGGTATGTAAACTTAAGTGCAGCACTAGGCGTCCATATAAATGATCCTTTCAGAATTCTTCCATGTTTGTTGAAACATTAGGGGTTGCTGGGTTTGAATCTTGAGAAATGGCAGCAACAGTGACAATTCTTGGAGAACCAAGAACCTCAGTAACTGAAGAGTCCAGTTCTCCTGAGGTAACAATAGCAAGGGCTGTTCCACCCCCCTTCTTGTTCTGATGAGTTTTGACATGTTTCGAGAGATGGTCACTTCGCATAAACCTTTTAGAACATTCTGGGCACTCAAATCTCTTTTCACCTTTTTTAAAAGAAGAACAAAACCAAAATGTTACTGAAGGACAGAACTGATCATTTGAATCTGACCCTCTTCTATTCAACATTTGAAGTGTCTTTAAAAGGACACAATGTTTTCTTCTCTACCTATCTGATTTCCAGGTGTGTTCTGTTCAGTCACAGGCTTTTGGCAATCTACTCTTCACTACTATAATGCTCTCAACAAATATTTGCTATTCTGTGATTATCTGGTGAGAAGTTTGAATTTCAGGTCACCAGAGAATTTTCATAAACTTCCATAAAATTGACAGAGCAGGAGAGAGAAAAGCCCTGAAAGAATGACTTGATAGCAGTTTTTAAGAATACTTTTGTTATTTAGATTACAGTGATGAGAAGGGAATTTGGAAACATGAATCCCAAAGCTCCATGACGATGTATGAAATCTACGTCAAGAGAGATAAATTCAACATACTAAAAAGTCCTGTCACTGTTCAAACGTAATTAGTGCTTAGACTTTGAGTGCTGTCTTCTGGTGCTATAAGTTGCGGGGGGAGGTGGGGGGACACACCTTCCTGGGGCTAGAAATATGAAGGCTGATAAAATTTTCGGTTTCTAAAAGGTCCATCTTCCAATCTGAACTGTTAAGAGAACTTGCTTTATCAGTTCTCACTTGAAACTTCAAGACCTCCCCAAGAAGACTAAGTCTGACGTATGGACTAGGTTAAAAATTTTCTTAAGAATTGAGCTAGTTCAAGTGAGGAAATGACGACCCTGGTCCATGGCCAATCGTACATCCCTGATCTAAATTTGTCAAATTTAGATCAGGCACTAGCTAACGTACATCAGCTATCTGTGATGAAACGGTCATCTTTTTCTAGCATAGGTACAGAAGAACAGTTTGAACAGATCTCATTTTACTTATTTGATTTCACAATCAGCTTGAATTGATGAAAACTGAAATCTACCACTTCCTCGGTTTTAAAGTTACTTTATTTACATTGCAAAGTAGTTTTCAGAGATCCTAATAAGTGAGAACTTCGATATCACTGTCTAACCATGGCCACTATGATTCAGACTTGCTGTACTATGCATACAGAGAGGGATGACCAACCTGTGTGGGTTCTTCTATGTCTTTGTAACTCATCACTCCTTGTAAATCGCTTGCCACAAAAAATCCAGTTGCATACAAATGGTCTTTCACCGGTATGCCAGCGCAGATGTGCTCGAAGATGAGATGTCTTGCCATAAACTTTTCCACATCCTTCAATATGGCAGATATGTTGTTTCTTTTTTCCTGGCTCATTGCTGCCTCTAAAAAGATCAAATTTAAACAGGTAAGCAATTATATTCTAAAATATTATTAGGTATTAGGAAAAATATTTCATGCTAATAGAGACAACTATAATCCCCTGTCTAAAAAGAAACATATAAACATACTTTCTAATAGAAAATATTAAAAATGTAGGCAATATAAGAAAATCTCATGCCCAAATGAGGCAATCTGTAATAAGATGCCTAAATACATACTGATAAAATTTACATTTACCTTCCTTCTCCTTCTCTGCAATTAGGACATGAGCAGGCAACTCTTCTCAATCTCTTGCCAGGTTGCACTTCCTGGTCAGAAGCTTGTTGAGCTTGTTGCAGCTGCACTTGTGTTATCTGATCAGGACTAACAGCACCAATTGCTGCATTAGCAATGCCACCTACTGCTACAGTAACAGGAGCTATTGTGGCTTGCTGTACTTTTACTCCATCCTGTCCTTGCTGTTGACCTGTAAAATAAGAAAGTGTTTGTACCTTTTATTAGTCATTTCAATAAGTGAAATGCACAAATAAACTTCATATGTTTTATAGAACAAAAATCCACCTAAAGTTAAGGGAAGCCACAAATCAAATATTAAATCCAGCTATTTTCCAGAAGCACTACCACAGTACTTACCTGCTAGCTTAGATAGCCCCGTTTAATGTAATTTGTTATTAGAACAGTACAAGACTGCAAATTACTGACTGATACTAAGAAATGTGAACTAGTTTAACATGTTTTCTTTTTCGCAAAAGCTGAGATAAATGAGAAACCATTAAACAAAATCTTACACAGAAATACTCTTAAATCTATTGCCAATTAATGTCTTCCTAATAACCTTTGAAAATATACCTACATTCAGAAAACTATAATTACCTAATTTTAAAAGTTGCTTTATGGCACATTGTCACTTCTCATACAATCTCTCCTGAATCAACATTGAGCCACAAAGGAACTTACACAAAGAAAAAGAAATGTTGTAGGACTAGGCTTGAAAAAGCTAGCATACCAGAGCTTTGTTGGGTTTGGTTTTTTTTTTTTTTGCAGGATTCTCTCCACCTGGGATGGTGTAATCCTGGTTATACATAAATATTGGGGGACAAGAGGCTGGAGAGCAGCCCCACGGAAAAAGACCTGGGGGTCTGGCTTGATGGCAAGTTGAATATGAGTCAACAGTGTGCCCTGGCAGCCAAAAAGACCAACCGTGTCCTGGGGTGCATCAAGCACAGCATAGTTAGCTGGTCAAGGAAGGCGATTGTTCCACTCTACACTGCACTAGTCCAGCCCCACCTAAAGTACTGTGTGCAGTTTTGGGTGCCTCAATATAAGAAGGACATCAAACTGTTAGAGTGTGTCCAGAGGAAGGTGACCAAGATGGTGAAAGGTCTTGAGGGCAAGACGTACGAGGAGTGGCTGAGGTCACTTTGTTTGTTCAGCTTGGAGAAGAGAAGGCTGAGAGGTGACCTCACCGCAGCCTACAGCTTCCTCAAGGAGGGCAGTGGAAGGGGAGGTGCAGATCTGAGGACCAGCGATAGGACACATGGAAATGGTATGAAGCTGCGTCAGGGGAAGTTCAAATTAGACATTAGGAAAAGGTTCTTCCCCGAGAGGGTGGTCGGTCACTGGAACAGCCTCCCCAGGGAAGTGGTCATGGCACTAAGCCTGTCAGAGTTCAAGGAGCATCTGGACGATGCTCTTAGTCATATGGTTTATTTTTAAGTAGTCCTGCGAGGAGCAGGGAGTTGGACTCAATGATCCTTATGGGTCCCTTCCAACTTGAGATATTCTACGATTCCATGATTTTGTTTTGCAGAAGGGAGTATGTTTTCAGGAAGACTGGAAAAGCAGCTTGACTGAATCAAATGGAATTCTAAGATTGACTTGAATTAAGAATTCAGTTTCATTGCATAAGTCCATTAATCTCACTGGCTTGCTTAATCAAAGGAAATCAGGATTACTGTCTTGATATTAAAGCAAAATAAAGACAATCCCAATATAGGTAAGAAGCATAGTTACTTGAGTGGCAGAGTAATATTATGTTTGCTTAAAAAGTTAGTACTATACGGTCTAAGAAAATAATGTGACAAACTAAACTTGACACAGAGATATCACTTCCAGCCGCAATGTGACGACACTGAATGCCAGTCCTGCCAGTAACAGGAATGGGACAAAATATCATTAGATGCTGCCATTTTCAAAAATTCTGTGCCTTCATACAAATGGGAAATAAGAGGAAATACTACCTACTTACTGAGAGAGTGTAATGACCAACCAGAATTCCTTAGAATAGACTATAATATTTTAAGACTTGAAAGTTCTCTGTATTGAAGCATTAATTTAAAACTTGCAAATCTCTTGGAGATAACATGATTCAGAGAGATTCAAGCGGGTACTCCAACTTATTTCTCAAGCATCCATAACAGACACCATCAATGGGGATAAGACTGTGAAGAAAAGTCTCTGAAGTCTAAACTGCCTAGGTACCAAGTGAGTTCATACACAACACAGCACAGGATAATGACTACTTCATTCACACAATTGCTGAGGAGCAATATATGCTTTGACAGGCTATCTTGTATAACACCATGATAACAGCCATAGCTGAAATCTAACACACACCACCACGTACATGCAGATAGGTTAGGACTAAAGAACATGATATACAGAGAACCTCCACAATTATTTGACTGTCCTCTCAGAGACCACTGTTGGCTACAGGAAATAGAATAAATCTGTCTTGTGCCTAGGTCAGTACCAGGTTATTTTCACCAGAACCACTGACCAAATTTTCCCACTTATCTCTCTTGGTTTCCATCCAGAACTTGCACCTGACCTGCCTAGATATGAATGAACGTGAATTTCTTGTTTTCTTAAGCAGGCCACAAATATTAACAGATGCTGAGTACTTTTGGTTCTCTGAAAAGAACAAGGATAAACCCAGAAGAGATAACATTTGAATCCCACTTGCTGTTGGACAGATAGATAGTAAACAAACAACAAAATCTAAGAAAAGTCTGGTATTTGCAGCAGAGGAACCATGGAAAAAGAATTACAGGTTTAATCTTGAGTGCAGAGTCTTCATATGTCTAGGACAGAACAAAGTGTTTCTTTTCAGAATAGCAATGTACTGGAAATAAATTTACTTCCCATATTCTAATGGGAAAGAAAAGCACTCATGAGAATCCTTGAGGGAGAATATGATAGGGTAAGGAGAACATTGTGGTATAAATGCAAATAGTAGTATCTAGTACTTGGTTCTAACAGTGGCAGAAGAGGACACGAGCTTCCAAAGAAAGCACTAGTCCAGGGGCAATTCCTTGTCAGGCTGTTAAGCTGCTGAAGTGCTCACCAAGTGCTATGAATAGGCAGTGTCAAAAAAGGCTGATCATTTTTGTTATATGTAATGCTCATCTTAACATGATAACGTGACTGCTTGTGTTGAAAACCAGCTGCAGATTTTGGTTAGCCAAAGGTAAATAAATTAACAGGAAGAACTTGCTCAGCTCGCAGAGCACAAACCATGCTCTCTCTGTTAAACATACCCAAGATGCAAACTCCTTTAATTCACAGAGCAGCACTATAAATGATGAGTCTACGAACGGGCACTACAAAAGTTAGAGGTAACAGATATTATGGCCACACCTACTGCAGCCTCTTATGCTATTTTCACTATCACTCGCGTTTTCAAGTACATTAATAAGAATTATCCTTTGTTGTTGAAGTCTGTTAGAGGGATGACTCCATCCATGTCAAAGACCTATAAGTCCTGGGACCTAACCAGTCTGTGGTCAGAATGCAGCTGAACAGCGTAATTTTCTGCCAATTTTCCCTTTCTCTCTGATTTTCTTGAATTGATATTCAAGTTTCAATGCAACTTCCCCCCCCCCAGGCTGCCAGACCAAGGCTTTCCAAGTAAGATGTGAATTGAGGCACTTGAACCCTGAGAAGGACAACTCCCTTTTTAATTCCATGTGTAGTGCTACAGTGATGAATGTCCAGCACATAAATGTGGATTGGTCAGATCCAGCAAGAGTTATGAGGAAGCCTGTTCAGCATTTCTAAAAATCCGATATATTGTGCTGGTGTGACACAAATCAACTTTCAGTCTCTAAGTTATGAGATGACCAACTACACAAGGGTCTTCTGACACTTCTTCAGAATATCAAGTACTACTGCTGACACATACTTTATCTGCTCCAAACATTCCCCCTCTCATGTGAGGACCACAGGTATCTTGGAGTATAGGATACACACTGATGAGCTACAACCTTAATCTATGTATTAAAAATAATATAGTGATACATCTGAGTAGAAATTCTTCACAATAACTGTAAAGGTGACAATAAAAATACAAAAGAGAAAATGCCCAAAGTGAGGTTGTTCAGGCAGACAATTACATTATCCATATGGTTTCAGTTAAACAGTAATTACATGACTGCTCTTTAGATGGCATTAACAAAGTTATTACATTTTCTAATGTGAATGTTGACTTTTTTCTTTAAATTAATCTCACAGAGATGTTATTTAAACTCCCCGTGGATTCCACTTACTAAATTCAAAACAGAAGGTTCTGAAATTCTCAAAATATCACACAGATAGCCTTATTTAAAGATCCAGGCCACAAAATTCAATAAGCAAATCTCTACTTTTTCAGGTAATAGGGTAATTGAAAGAAGCATACATATCTGATAAATAGTCTTTGCCAGAGATTTACATAGTTATCAGAAAACACTGGAAAGTTCAATAATGTAATTCCTGGACTTAATTTTTGTTTTGAACTCCTGAAAGAGCATCCGAACAAGCTAGCACACTAGTAGTACACAGGATAGAAAGAAATGCATCTATTCTCATTTTAAAGTTGTTAAACGTAAAATTCTTTATTCTTGTTCTTTGAGAGTAAAATGAATGTATTTTAGACCAGCTGAAAAAATCTTTTCTCTTGAAGAAAAATCAGAAAATTTTTACAAAACAACTGACAGAACATGGCCTGGTCTAAATCTCAAAGTGAATCTGCTATAGTCTTGAGTTGCATGGGATTTTGATTTTTTTAAACTATATCCTAGAATCCACTACAGATTACTAAGGGCTTTAACTTTTACATCAATTATACTTATTAAGGGAAGATAGAGGAATTTCATTATTTTTTAAATCAAGTTTACTGAGGAAAAGATACTGAGAAAACTTAATTGCTGGTATGAGTTTGTCTGCAGCCTACAAAATTAAATCAGGGCAACTTCTAAAAGTTTATAAAAAAATGAGGCTTTTTCAATAGAGAGGATCTAGATATAAATTAGCTTTTTATTTTAAACAAACCCTGCTTATTCTGAAAACAGGTGGCTGAGATAATGTTATCCATACAGGAACATAATGACCTCCTGACACTTTCTAGATGGGGAAGAAAGATCCAGTAAAAATAAACCATATGACTTCTTACTAGGGGCATTAAAATACCGTTTAAAGCCTTCCAGAAATTCTGCTACAATCATGAGATCGCTTGACATTGCTTCTTCCTCACATACTCCAAACCGCAAGACCTGATATCGCTATACTTCACCATTCATAATCAAACCTTTCAGTAACAAGAACTCTCATGTTTCAACACAGATTTCAGAAAGAGGTCTAAACAAATCATTACACGAGGGAACAAAGTCACACTTCAGTTCACCTATGTTATTCTATATGAGTTGTCAAAGCAGTCACTGGACATTTACACTTGCTTTTAGAAGATAAAAAGTTTTTCTCAAGTTCCCACAATTTCTTTAATAGTGAATTCCTGTAATTGTGAAATATTCTTGATTAATAAAAATCATCACTGAACTTGTGTATGACTGAACTTTATTGTACATGCTGTCAGGTTACAACATTAAGTTACAACAAAATGTTAGCGTACAAAATAACACTGATACCAACTACTCCATTGCATTTCATTTTCTTTCAGGTCTAAGTTCTCTCTTTCTTTTGGATAGTAACGATTTATTTGACCACAGGACAACATGCAAGCAACAAGGCAACCTGATATGTTATTTATTTTGCAAATGAAGTGCAATAAGACTCTCACTCATTGCAATATTACATATATGATTATGACTGAATGTAATCAAGAATAACATTATAGAAATTTTTAAAGCTTCTCAAATAGAAGAACCTGCATGATTTTAGTCACTAATCTTTCCCATTTAAGCAGTTAAGTAAATGCATTACTTATTATCACAAGATACAGGATTATCAAGATAAAGGATTGCACATCCTTTGTTCTTCAGCATCACTTAATCAGCTTTCCAATTTTGTAGTAAAACTGCATCTTAGGAGTTACAACTCATATATACTTTCCCATACATATGAGTCTGTAACACATTCACGCAAGAAAACTAAACAATTTTAAGTAATTACTATGAAGCCAAATAATACGCATATATACACACACATATACCTCAATCAATTTTAGGCTTCAAAGCTAATTTGCAAAATAACAACTCCCATAACACCACTTGGATGATTAAAGAAAGCTAATGCATGGTACCTAGGAAGTACTTTCCTACAGAGCGACTGACCACTGAATATCATGGTTATTAGGCTTAGCCATCCATCATAAGTCAAAACAAGTTTCCTTTCACTACACATTGCACCTGCATTCCTATCCTTGTTCACATGAAGCAGCAAGCATGAAAACCTAGTCTTTGAGGCAAATAGGGCAGAAAGGGAAGAAAAGGACTTCACTTTAATGAATCACAGAAATCATGGGAGTCAAACTTTAGAAAAATGGATCTTGGAAAGAAGAGAAATTTAAGACTACAAAAACAACACTTCTAGTTTCTGGTGCTTAGTTCCCCAGAACAATTTGTATAGATTTCCTGTTGCTGTTGTGCAACCAGCATTCAACAGTCAAAAAGATGACAGCATTAATGACAGAGAGTTATCTCAGTAGTGTGCACCTTACTGCAAAATCTGAGGAACACTTTGCAAAAATGTACCTAGAGCCAGAGTGGCTAATATTGCAAAAAAGAAAATTTGTTCAACTGGATATTCTAAAAGTGAAAGAGAAGGTTGCAACTGATGTTCATAATTCAATGTATATTACCACAGGACAGCTAAGTAAAGTTAATGACAGCGTGCAGAGTTCCAAAGCTCTACAAGCATCAGAGCTGATGCAGCAACTCACCCATTCAACAACTTACTGATGCAAAGCAATGGGGGAAAAGAGGTTTCTTATCTTTCCCCTTCCCCTGCATACACCAAGTACAGTCAGTTTGCAACCATCCTTTACTCTAATATTCTTTTTCCACAATGACATACAGATAATTTATAGTAAGCGAGTATTTATATATGTTTACATATATTTATTTTTCTATTTATTTATAATACAATATATTTGTTTATAATAATATATTTATATAAGATAATACTTTAAGATATAGCCAAGACTTTAAAATATAAAAAAAGTCTGTGGCAATAGTTTATAGTCAGAGATAATTTTATTCCAAACAAAAACTAATAGGAAGGAGGTTTCATGCTGAAGAATGAAATACAAATCACACCTTAAAATTAAATATATGTGAAGACAACACTGAGCTTCAGTATTTACACAGAAGACAATGCAATTCAGTGCTACTTAAGTGGTACGCAGCCAATTCTGCCCTCTCTTCTACCCTGAAGCAGTGGTTTATAAAGACTTAAGAAGAAACAACACGTGACAAAAGAAGAATTCCCCAGAACAGAAACTGTACAAGAGCTGATGCAAGGGACCCACACGTTCTGTAGACAAGATCAGTTTGGAGTAGAGAGAGGAATTGGATCCACCCACCTACTACAAGAAATTTGGGTCATCAGAGCACAGCATTATGTCCAGGTGCTACTACAAGCAGAAAGTTTCCAGTGCAAACTGCAGCATCAACTAGATATCTGTCTTTTCTACCTCCTACAGGGGCACTGCAGCAAGTTTCTATCTTTTGATCTTTTGCCTGTTGCTGACTGACAAGATTTGTGAGAACTTATTACCCTTTCCTCCAAAAGCTTCCTATATCAAATGTCTTAGTGTGTTCAAAAATTACTGAACAGCATCATAACTAAGCCTAACTTCTGTGAAAAATACCACTTAAAAGCATGAGATTTAAGGCAGTAAAAAGTAAGTTTGAGGGTTTAAACACCTCAAAAACACTGAAGTCTTCTTCCTTTTGTGCAAGAATCTTATTGGCAACACAAAGACAAAACAATGCCCAAGAAGTTTCATGAAGTTTAATGACTTTTCAAAAAACGTAAGGCTTTACCCAAGTGCTTTACCACAACCTGAAGTCACTTCAGTACTTTGAGACAGGAAAGAAGTTTTCCCAGCTGGTAGTATCTTTCATTAAACTGAAAGCCAGTCTTCCTTTTATTACATTATTAAACATAGGAAAGAGCTGCCACAAATACAACACAGAAAGACCTATACAGAAACAACATAAAAATCAACACAGAGCTACAGTTTCACAAAATTTAGTCTTGCACAACCAAGCAGAGGTTTCAGTCAGAGCAAGGCAATGCCTCTGGTTGTTCTGGATACTGTGGCTTCAAACAGAAAGAAAATATGGTTAGTTTATTAGGTATTCTAAAGGAGGAGTTGGAATCAGAAAAATAACTTATTATACTGCTCTTAAGGCAAGAGACCCTTCCAAAAAACCCCTGATTTTCATTGTCATTGAAAAAACAGTCAAAAAGAAAAGAGTATTTAGGATGAGTGTTTACGAACACTTCTTTGCAGATGAACACAAGTAGTTCCCTGCGTACTGAACCTTAGAGCAAATAGCTAACTGAAAACCCAAGTACCAGCTGTGCTGCAGAATGTCAGATACACTGCATGGGAGCAGATCTAAGAAATGGAGGTTAAGTTTGCTTTTATGGAACACCTCCCTCTACCCCATCACTCTGCCCCAACTCTCAGGTTATTCTACAGCTTATAACCACAACAGAACACAGCCCAGCTCTTTCTTCCAACTCTTCCCCTTAACTCTGAAATAGGGATAGGACTAGAAAGAAACTTGTTGACTATTAGTCTCCACAGTCTGACTAGAGGAGCTCAATACCTGACAAACTGTAACAACAACAACAAAAATCAAATGCCTATCTTGCACACTTCTGCTATATGGAAACTAAAATACTGGTCTCAGGAAGTGTGTTTTTTAGCATCTCAGTTCAATTTCTGTGTATTACCATGGAAATAGTAATAGCTTAATCTTGAAAGGACAGAAGGAGGCTGACACAAAAAAATGCAAGCTAAGTTTCCAGTACTCTATTTGGATTTTGGGGGGTAGGGCTGGGGTTTTTTTGCTTGGGTTTTGTGGGGTTTGACTACAGTTTAGCTAGCTTACACGTTTTACACTTGACTAGAAGGTTCATGAATGTCCTTGAAGTAAATAAACATTTTGGCTATGTGAAATGTTACCTTTATAGTGATCAACATAAAAGTAAATATGCCTCTATGCACAGCAGGGATTAGTTAACAGGTACACACATGGAAAATGGAAAACCCTTTCAAGAGAAAGGTAGATAGCTGACTAAAACTAGGTTAAGTTGTATAGCAGTTGATAATTTATTCAGAATAAAAAAAACACTGGCAAGGTGATTAAAAGTTATTATCAGGAAAAACAAGATTCATAAAACTTTAAAGACCTTTTATAGTAAGACTAAACATGAGACACAAGCCTTGGTTTTATAACAGCCTATGGGTAGATAGGCTAACCAATACAAAGACTAATTTGTTTATTATAGATGTAAAAACTGTAACTTTGTGACAGGCTTCATCAGGCAAGGACCAACAAAGCTACATATTACAGAATCACAAAAGAAGGGCTATGTAAATCTCTAAGATCAAACACTTAGAAGTTCTGCCATCTTCTTCTGTAACATTGTTATCCCTTTAAAACTTAGCTTAATCTTCCTTTTTGGTTCAGAACAAACTGAAGAGCTTGATGTTTTCATCAGTTACTTCCTGATGACCAAAGAAACAAGACAACCAAGGTCCATATTCCTTAAACTTCAGTATTTTGCTCAAGGGAAAAATCATCACTTGAAACTACTCTATAATTAAGGAATG
This sequence comes from Harpia harpyja, assembly GCF_026419915.1. NCBI lineage: Eukaryota > Metazoa > Chordata > Aves > Accipitriformes > Accipitridae > Harpia > Harpia harpyja. Next base: position 73,932,043 of record NC_068940.1, read on the forward strand.
TCAGACTTGTACCTAACATGTATCCCAAGTTTTTTTTTGGCAGGAGAATATTAACTGATCATTTTCTCTTTACAACAAAATGATACTAGTCTGCCAATCTCTTAAGACTAAGTATACGTGTTGGGATAACATGGTTTACCAATGACTAGCTGATCAAGGTATATGACTGTTATCCACTGTCAGTAGTATTAAACATCACTGGAAACTCCATTCTTAAGAATGGATGCATACAGAAATCCATATAACTATATCCCAAACTAACCTAAGCATGTGCCATGCTACATTTCTCACGAGACTGCAGATGTCCAGAGCTATTGTTTTGGTGAAAGTGTCAAGACAAGAGCAAAATACTCATTATAAAAATTACATTTCATTATGCAGTCCTGACTACTTCTAAAGCTACTAGGCTACACCATATAAATAAAACAACTTTTATTAACTGAAGTATCAATTAAAATTATGGACCATTGAAAAACATACTTGTTTTTCAATGCTAACATTGTTTATACTTGAAATTAACATTCCCCTTAAAACATGAAATCCCATTCCATATATAGTCACACTTTTAAATAATCACCAGTGCCATTAAACATTTTTAATATATTAAAACATTTAATATATTAAAACATTTAAAAATATATTAAAACATAATTGATTTATCTTATCTACCAGTGCCAAAATCATATGAAGCCAAGCACTCCATAATTTAAGCTACACTGAGGAAGCTATTGAAATCAGATTTTGAATATTCTTCTTTCCGCCCCTCCGCCCCCAGTGGTAATGGAAGAACAAGAAGGTTGGTTTAGTGTGGATCTAATCACCCTTAAAAAACAAATTTAAAAAAAATACTAACAGGCTGATTAAGATGTGCAGTATCACTCAGTTTGCTTGCTTGGTATTTTCTGAACAAGAAAGTTCAGTCAATTCATTTTCTGCTCTATATGCTCTGATTTCTGACAATAGGGAATGAGAGAGGGGATAGCAAAACCTGATGTTCTCAGAGAGTGCACCTGTATTGATGAAACATTTTTGTAAGACCACATACTCCAATAAGGAAATACAGTTTTACTAACATTATTCTTTGATGACTTAAGAACCTACGTTTAATTCTTGAAGTTAATAGCACAGAAACAGCTCATTAGAAACCTATTTCACCTGGCAATTATCAGCAAAGCTGGTACTCGAAATGCTTCCCCTTCCCACTTTATCTAGCAGTAATGATGAAGTCATGCCTTGCTACTCACAGGTCAGGCAGAAAAGACTTGGTTTACTGAGGCATTTTTACCAGGTTATTCTCCATAGGCAATTTAGCTGAACAGGTAGATCGCACATTCCTTATGCATCAAGTTCAGGAACAGTATATTGATACTTTACTTTTAAGCTACCATCAGCAAAGCAAACATTTGTTTTCACCAGCATAGTTCTGCCACTATTTTGAATTTCAGTTTAAGAAAATTCCATAACCAAAGCAATTTTGTCATTAGAGGACTAAATGCTTCTCCTATAATTACTCTGAAGCATTTGAAAAAGGATGCCAGTGCTATAATATTTAGAACACTGTGGTTCTGCAACAATTCTCAGCTCAAGGCAATCTGAGAACAGTTGTAAGTGACCTTTCATGACTTTGGAAAAAGTATGCTCAATTTCTATACTCCTCCCAACTACACCCTCAGAATGCCAAGTAACACACTATGAAGTAAAAAACTAAGAAAAACTCCTGCATTTCTTCTGTTTTTGTGGAAAACAGCTCAGTTCTTTGTACTTATCTTTTTACTGCAGATTCCATAGCTTACAGCTTATTTCTTTCAAGGTGTTTGCTGCAGCTTGCTTGCCAATGAACATCCAGGGGAACACTGGATGTTATTAAAAAAAAAAGATCATGCAACCACCATCCTTCGGCTCCTTTGACTTCCACCCTTGGTATTTATATTTGCCAGTTTGCTTGTATATACTGTGGCTATTTTAAACCCTTTTCACCTTGTTACTACCTACAGGCATCCCTCCTTGCTTAGCTAACACAACTCACTGAGTTCTGTTTCTACACATACTTACTATTACATTAAGATGAGCAAGGTGACCCACAGGTTACATGTTGTCATGAAAATGCATTTTCTTTCATTCAACAACATAAGCATAATATTCTAGGACTTGAGACTAAACACCTTCCCCTCCCTCAATAACTAACATGTGATAGAGATAATAGAAGACCTTGAGTGGTATAAAGGTGAATCAGATTTTTATTTAATGTTCTCAAACTTCTGTATTAAATCAAACAATGTGCCTTATACAACAATTAAGACAAAATTTAATGCAGACAAGTACTGAAAATGTAAAAAATTTACACGGACTCAAAAAAGACAAATTCACAGAAGAAAAGAAATCTGTCAAGGATTATTTAAAAAAAAAAAAAATCCCATTTCTGGGTCTGGAAGAACTGAGCTGCAGATCACTAAATGGTGGAAAGAGTACCTGAGCAGATTATTCTTGTATGCATCACCTGCAGTCAGCATCAGACAGGGTCATAAACACCTTTGACTGTTACATTCATAGAATGGTTTGGGTCAGAAGGGACCTTTAAAGATTACCTAGTTCCAACACCTCTGCCACGGGCAGGGACACCTTCCACTAGACTAGATTGCTCAAAGCCCCATCCAACCTGGCCTCGAATACTTCCAGGGATGGGGCATCCACAACTCCTCTGGGCAACCTCTTCTAGCATCTCATCACCTTCATAGTAAAGAACTTCTTCCCTACGTTCAATCTAAACCTACTCTTTTTCAGTTTAAAACCACTGTCCCTTGTCCTGTGACTACAGGCAGACCTTGGTAAAAAGTCTCTCTCGGTCTTTCTTATAAGTTCCCTTTGGAAGGAAGGGCTGTAATAAGGTGTCCCCAAGGCCTTCTCTTCACCAGTCTGAAGAACCCCAACTCTGTAAGCCTTTCTTCATAGGAGACATGTTCCAGCCCTCTGTAGCAGTACATCCCACCCCCCCATCCTGCCAGCAGGAAACAAAACTTCTCCAGGAAGGGAGAAGGGGAAGGAAACCCTGGAGGCTGCAGGTTGAAATTTGAACTGGCCAATTGAGATGTGTCAGGTACACCGAGGTGACCCTCCTGGACAATAGAATTAAATGACCACAGGTCAGATTCGACAGGGGTATAAATGGGGTCCTGCCGGAGGACACGTTGGCAGTCCTCCTCGGAGCAGCGGGTCTGCAGTCAGGGACTCCCCCTCGGGCCGGAGCACCGCCTGAGGTAACTCCTCGAGGGAGCGAGCCCTCAGCTTTTAGGTGAGTGATACGTGCGTTTTGAGCCATCACTTTAAATCTTGGGGATTCTTAAGTCGGCTGTGTAGTATTAATTCTCTTTACATCATTGAGCCTGTGGTTTTATAAAATGTTACTGGACTTCTAACTAACTTTTGCTGAAAAATAAATCTGAGTTTTAACACCTGTTGGATTTGGTTAATCGTGCATCCGTAACACCCTCTGATCATTTTCATGGGCCTCCTGGACACACTCTAACATGTTCATGTCTGTCTTCCACTGGGGACCCCAGAACTGGACACAGTACTACAGATGGGGTCTCACAAAAGTGGAGAAGAGGGAGAGAATCACATCCCTTGACCTGCTGGCCTCACTTCTCTTTATGCAGCTTTTTATGCAGCCCAGGATACAATTGGCTTTCTGGGCTGCAAGCACACATTACGGGCTCATATCCAATTTTTCATCTGCCAATATTTCCAAGTCTTTCTCCACAGGGCTGCTCTCAATCCATTCATCACCCAGTCTGTACTGATATTGGGAATTGCCCCGACCCAGGTGCAGGACCTTGCACTTGGCCTTGCTGAACTACATGAGGTTCACATTGGCCCACTTCTCAAGCTTGTCAAAGTCCCTCTGGATGGCATCCCTTCCCTCAAGTATATCAACTGCACCACTCAGCTTGGTGTCATCTGAAAACTTGCTGAGGGTGCGCTCAATCCCACTATGTCATTAATAAAGATATTGAACAGTACTGGTCCCAGTACAGACCCATTAAGGACACCACTGATTACTGATCTCCATTTGGAGATTGAGCCATTGACAGCAACTATTTGAATGTGGCCATCCAGCCAATTCCTTATTCATCAAATAGTCCATCCATAAAACCCGTATGTCTCCAAGGCTATTGTGTGGGACCATGTCAAAGGCCTTACGTAAGTCACAGTAGATGATATCACCTGCTCTTCCCTTACCTACCAACACAGTCACTCCATTGTAGAAGGCCACCAGATTAGTCAGCTTCACAAAGGGCAAATCATGTCTACGCAGGCTGTCTCTAATCACCTGTCACCCACATGCCTTGACATAGCTTCCAGGAAGATCTGTTCCATGACCTTACCAGGCAGAGAGGTGAGGCTGACTGGTTGGTAGTTCCCAGGGTCCTCCTTTTTAAAAATGGGTGTAAAGTTTTCCTTTTTCCAGTCACTACTCCTGAGTTTCATGCATTTAATCTTATGTATCATTTTATTCCTGTTTAAAGAATTTGGTAGAATGTTTCAAACTCCTCTGCAAAGTTTGAGCCAGAGTGATAGTAATATCTAAACAATGTCTTCAGTCTTTGAACAGCAAGTCATAAAACTAGTGACTGTCACACAAGGAGAGTTAATAAAGAAGGGAAGAGAAAGCCTTGAAGACAGGCTGAAGTTGGATGCAGACAAATGAGAAAAGGCAAGAGAAAGCAGGAGGAGACCTGGAGGTACTGACAAATTGCATAACTACTAATAGTAGTGCAACGGAAGTAGCTGGTCAGAGAGAAATATGCCTTAGTAACTCACATTACTACAGACTATGAAACAGAAGGGCAAGGTTCATTACATTTTTAAAGCGCACCAGTAAGAACATTTGGTATTGGACTTCATTGTCATTAATAACTGTTTTAGAGTCCACAGCACATCCCTGCAAGACTTAAAACTCTCCAGTTCCAGTATTGCCAGGCAACAGACTGTTCCACTGAACAGAAGTCATTCCTCCAGGTTATTTTGGTGGATGAACTCCAAATTCCCCGTAATTCAGGCCATGTCACCACTCATCTTAAATAAAATGGCTTGAACTTGAGTTGCAAGATGATGGAATCTGGTGACTTTTGCCTAAAGCAACTAACAAAGCTTGGATTAAGTATACATAAAATACAAATAATATTTTTCACTATTTTTAAACCAAAAGTGTCTCATACGCTTTTGTACGGGACAAACACCTTCATCATCATGTAAAAAAATTACTTCAAGATGTATACTTAAGGTAGATACAAGTCTGATTTATTACTTTTTTTTTTCCATAAGAAACAGGGAATTATTCTGAAAAGACATCATCTCCACCACCACCACTACTAGATTCCCACTGTCAGCAAAAACAATGAACAAATTCAGAAAAAGCTTGTGACCTCTTCTGAAGGCTCCAGTGAAAGAAATCCCACAGGCAGAACACAAAACTTTTACAGGGAAACCATTAATATGCAGCATTTCATTACAGTTTAACTGGTCTGTTTTCTCTCACCCCATGTTCTTCAGCATCCATAAATGTGCACATTCCATGCTATTCCTAAAACAAATATACTCCAAGCCCAATGTGTTGATAGACAAAGAAACTTAGCCCACCAAAAGGAAATGGTCTTATGAACTATATATTTTTCTTAGAACTATCTAGTACTAAAACAAGTTCCTTCCACATAGTCACTTATGTTGTCAATTAACACATCCGGCCAAATACAAGGGCCTGAAAATAAGCTTTAAAAAGGCAAAGGATACCTTATTTTAAGAAGGGGATGGGGGGCGGGGAGAGGGGACAGGACAGGAATCCTTTGAACTTGCATCTACAGCTATCACAGCAGAAGCCTTGAAAAAAAGGCAAGGGAACTGTGCAGGACCTGCTTGTCCCCAAGCTCATTGGGCCTAAATTCAGGAAGTCATCACCTATTAACATTAAAGGCTATCCCGTTCCACAGGGATCATGTATAACACAACAATTCACACAGCACAGAAGAAATGCCGTTTACTTTGTACAGAACTAGCTTGCTTAAAGGCCATGACAGGTACTGATCTCACAGCAAGGCAGGTGTTTGTAGATCCCTGCATGTTCAAGTAAACACGGCTGCTTTTATGTTGTCCGTTGTTTGATTAGTTCTTAATTAACTGCTTAAAGCTCTGTTTTTAAGGCTCAGATACTTAGTTTCTATCTTCCCATCCAGATTTCTTCGGTACATTTAATTACTCCTTTGTCTGACAGTTTGTACATCTTCCAAGCAAAATTTCACAGAATCATAGAGTGGTGTAGACTGGAAGGGACCTCTAAAGGTCATCTGGTCCAACCACCCTGCTCAAGCAGGGCCACCTACAGCAGGTTGTCCAGGACCATGTCCAGACAGCTATCTTCAAAGATGCAGAGTCCACAAGCTCTCTGGGCAACCTGTGTCAGTGCTCAGTCACTCTCACAGTAAAAAAGTAATTTTCCTGTATATCATTGATATCGAATGAGTTTTCCCTCAGGCCAGAAAGTGAAAAGGTGTGAGAACTTCTCTACTTTGCCCTGCTTTTTGACCACACAAAACATACAACCCAAAGTGGGATACTTACCAAGAGCAACATTTGAACTTTTAACTAAAAAATACAACAAGAAAACCCAAACACATTTACTCATCTTGCTTGGTTTACAGTAGTGCCTACACACCTTGGGACCAGAGACTTCGAGTAACAAAGGTTATAAAAAGCAAGCCAAAATATAATATTTACTTGAAGATTTTAATATTTTTCTTCCCAATGTGAAATTTGTCTCTTTTGGAATTTAAAATGCACTTGACACAACAACAACAAGAAAAAAAAAAAAAAGAGACTTTCCCAAAATAGTTCTATAGCTTAACATTTCCATAGTAATTTTAAGCTAAGAATTTTTGTTATTTGCAGTTAGAGTTCTATTGCTTTACGATTTCATTTACTACTGAAAAAACTAAGAGAAAGGTACCTAAATTACCCCATTGTAGAAACAACTAGGAAAACCAATGTTCACGGAACAGAAATACAACACAAATAAAAGAACAGTTATTTCAGAAAAATACTTATTGTGATTATTTTTTTTCCCCCCTGAAACTCTGCTAGCTTGATCAGTTGGGTTTGCTTGAAGGACAAAGTAACTTTTTTTTCCCTAACAAAGTTAGAACACCTGAATGAATGCATGGGATGAGTCCTTCACTCAGTCTTTCCCTGACACTTTCTGAACATCTCCCATATGGTTCATTTCTAACACCTACTACTGCTCATTTGTAGTGAATGATCCACTTCTGGACAGTTCAATTAATGTACAAAAGAGTTCACACCGACAAGCTCAGGTACTGCAGAAAAAGAATGGAAATACCAGTCTGCAGATGTTGAGGTAACTGAGCAGTTTATTTTTTTTTAAAAGGTTTCCTGTAACAATAATAGCAAAAAACATTTCAAATATAAAACAGCAAATCTGAGGAAGTTAATAGCCCTGATCAAGACAGCTTATTCCTTATAAGTGATAAGCAGAGTTTAGACTTTAGCATGTTTGTAATTTTCTATTTCATAACCATTCTTTCCTTGAATACTTAATACAGCATTAAGGACTGCACATCATGCTCTTCACTCTCCTTTCCATGCCACCATGTCTCCCATACCCAGAGTGTAGCATCAGGAAGTTTCACAGGAGAGAAGTGGAGATAAATAAGAGAAAGAAATTATAACTAATCTTTCACATTCTGAAAGTTTGTTCTTGCTCCATAACCTCAAGCCTTGGGGAACAGAAATAGTACCTTATATACAAAGGGATGGAGAAAAGGTCAGAGGATTCACTGCTGCTAGCATAAAATTAAAAGTGCTATGGAAACAGCCATAAGGCCTATCTGGAAGAAGAAAAAAAATTAAAAAAAAAAGGTGGAGGGGAATTCAATGGTCACAAAGCTTAAGTTTAGTTAACATGTGAACCCTGTATGACTAAAGTACGGTCCTGGAGAAGCCAAGCCTGTGACTCATTCCCCTTCTTTCATTCTCAGTTACAAATCTCAACCCCTTTATTTTCCAGAAGACATCAAATGCAATCAGAGGTGCAGTCAAGATAACTGACCAAGATGATATTCAGAATCTTTTGTTCTAATACCTATTAGTGTGTACTAAACAGTTGTACACCATTAGTAAGCAGGAAAAAAACTGCATACAGAAAGGTTCTTCATGCACTCCCAAGTCTACGTTGTTCCCAAAGCAGGCTTCCTAGGAAGAGTCCCCTAGAGAGAGGCAGGGACTTCTCTCTAACAATGGCAGTCAACCAGCACCTTCCCATGAAGAAAAAGTTTTTCCAAGACAAATTGGACTGCAAGATATTGTAGCAGCTCATCAGCTCCAGATAACTGAAACTTCTTTTTGAACCATTACAGCTAAACACAAGGTCAAGATTTTAATTCTGATTACCCAGATTAACATTTCTGTAACACCCCTTAAGTAAGTTGGGTTTAGTGCATCCAACCCAGCTCTTAGTATTTCAACATGCCATGAAGTGCCAAAGAGTACCATAGCAGATGAAATTCTCCCAATGGCAAATTTCTTATTACCAAACTATGTTTACTAGCCTCAAAAATGTTTCAATTAAAGGGAACAATCCTTTGTCCAGTTAAACATGTCTCATCTTTGCATACAATTACAAAAAACCAGATTAAGAGTCAATATGATACTAACATTTGTTTATGCAGACTGGACAGTAGTAAAAAATGAGTTTTTTCTTACAGTTCTATACTAAAAAAAAAATCTGTGCCTATAGTCGGGTTGCTTTTAGGACAAGAGTTTATTGTAACTACTACAACGCAAGACTTTTACTTGTATGAAATAAAACCAAGCTCATGTAAGCAGTTTTATCAAACTGGCAGAGAAAACCCCTAAATCAAGTTTTACCTGAAATGTTAAAAATTTGCAAGTTTTACATACAGACTTGCCCTTATGGGACACTGCAGAGACCTTGCACAGAATTTACTTTAGAACTAAGCTCCGTTATCCAGCCTGGAGCCTCTTAATTGCTCCTTTCCCAACTATTAGACCAGCATAACCAAACAGGCATTTCATAATACATATCAAAACTTCATCAGCAAGTACTGAGGTAAAGTTACCAGTTTATTTTTTTAAAAAGACAAGTCACAGGAACTATGCTGTGCACAAGCATACCTTATTCCACCCAACCTCTTCGCAGAGCTCAAACTTTTAAGGGAACAACTTTAGGAGCTAGTGCAGAATACAACACATAGCTCCATACAAATGCATGCCATGACACAAGATATCCCAGCTCACATACTGTCACTTTTCTCATCCTACATCCCCCATGCAGAGATTAGGAATACTGCCTGGTTGGAAAAAGCTTTTTGTTGTTGTTGTCTAAACATATCAAAGCTCTAACAGTAAAGTCTCACGTTCACTCCCGAAGCCTACAAGTCTTTAATAAGATGGAGAACAGGATCATTTAAGGATAGTTTGTCAAATACAAACAGTTCCATTTCAATTGATGCAACTGATAATATTAGCTCAATGTTTAGAAGTGTCAGCTATTTTAAAATCTGAATTTTAGTGATAAGTATAAGGTATTTTCTTACAGTTAACATTTATTACAGAAAATCCTGAAAAAAGTATTAGTTTAAAACTGGCTGGTATTCTTGCAATAGTAAAACCCAAAACAAAACAAAAAAACAACACCCCACCCCCCACCCCCAAATAAACTCAAAACTTTGTCAGACCACTCACCTGCAACACTGGTAATGGTAACAGGAACTCCTTGAACTTGAACACCTGCAGCACCCAGGTTGGCAACACTTACTGTTTGAAGATTAGGTACTGAAGCAAGCTGGGCAGCGTTCAGAGTGATGGGCGTCCCAGCAACAGCCACTGGTGCAATCTGGGCAATGGTTGTGCCACCACTTGAAGACACAGGGGTAATGGTTAGTTGTTGGGGTAACCCAGCATTTTGAACTTGAAGATTTGAAAGGCTTTGCAGATTCTGAACCTGTACAGTTTGCCAGCTGATCTGCCCTGATGGTGTTAAAGTTGGAGCCCTGATGAGCACCTGAGTTGGACTCACTGCCTGCAGCTGAACATTCTGCAAAGGCTGCTGCTGGATGGTCTGTATAGTCTGCCCTGACTGGAGCTGAAAGGACTGTGGAGGAATGGCCTGAATAATCTGCTGTTGAGGCTGCTGGATCTGTATCTGCTGCAGAATAGGCTGACCTACGATTTGAACCTGCTGAAGGGAACCCGACTGATCCTGGACGTTCTGTAGTCCATTGGACTGAAGCTGACTGGAGCTCTGGGCTTCGGAGTCTGCAGCAGTTGTTTGAGGTTCTTCAGTTGCCTGCTCTGAACTGCTGCCTGCTGTGCTTGTGTATTGGCCTGTTTCTGCAGAGCTTACTAGCGTGTCACTGCTAGTTAGAGATGTTGAGGCAGTGGTCGTAGAGGTGGAAGATGAGGAAGGAGACTCTGGCATTGTACTAACAGAGGCAGAAGTGACAGGTGTAGATGCTAGCTGATTTCCATTGGAAACTCCACTCTCAGTAGACTGGCCAACTTGACCAGAACCTCCTCCAGCTGCCACGTTGTTTATCACAGGCAATGCTAAGGTTACCCCACCAATGTTTATAGGTAACGTTGTTACAACTTGCGCCTGAGTACCAGGAATAGTTTGCAGTTGCAGTGGTATGGAAACACCAGGCCTAATTTGGACTGGAACTGTCTGATTTGCTAGGTTTTGAGCAATAACATTCCCCGAAGCTGTCCTGTTTGCAGTTGTGAGGATAGCTTGATTATTCCCTGCAGGAATAAGCTGAATTTGACCCTGTATGTCTTGTAGACCAGTAGCATTAGATGGATTGATTTGAAGTTGTTGACCTTCCGTTGTCTGAATCTGTGGGATCACTTGGTATTGGACACTACCGCTTGGATTTTGTACTTGAATGACTTGGAATTGTCCAGGGGTTGTTGCAGAAGAATTGCCCGATTTGGTTTTTGAAGGAGAGGTACTTCCATTGTTACTGCTGGAGGGACTTGCTGCACTCGAGGCAACAGAAGATCCTTGTTGAGTAACATTATTTTCTTTTGAAGCTGAAGGAGCAGCGGCAACAAGCTGCCAAGCGTTTCCAGCAAGCTGAGTTGTTACCAATTCTAACTGCTGTGGCTGATTCTGAAGCTGCACCAAACCTTGATTTGGATCTATAATAATCTGCTGCTGTCCAGTTCCTTGATTCTCACCAGGAGTTCCTATTTTGCTGCAAGTGGCTGCTAGTAAAGCGAGAGGTGAAGGCTGAGAATCCTATCCGTAAAGAAAGAAAACAGAACAGATTCAGAAGAGCACGAGTATGAACCATCAGAAGTAAGCATTAAGGTTTACACAGGAAGCAGGAAAAAAAAAAAGTGCTTCTGCATAGACACAGATGATACAGCTCTGAATAAGGAAGTATGTATTTCTGTAAATAATCTTTAAGCATAAAGCCCTCGATTGTCAATGAATGTGACAGCCAGGACCTCAACTGCATCCCCAATCCAGTCGTCTTTTTTTTTTTTTTTTGCTAAAATAAAGAAAAATTTTAAAAATGCTCCTATTACATGGAAAGCAGCTGATCACTGCAAAACGCAATCAAAAAAAAACATGTCCAGGCAGTAAAACTACTGCACCCAACCAACTATGTTTCATCCAACCCAAAGAAAGATGCCCTGAGCAGGAAATGCTGTTAGCTGAACATTTCATTTTAAATGCTAATAGTTTGGGCACTTCCCTGTTCGGGTGTGTGTGCTTTACCTGTGAGCCTCCAGTTTTCCCTTTTTTATTATTATTGTTGTTATTCTCTGCCTCGGGAGATTTTTCTCCCTCTGTGGGCATAGTTTCCTCCTTCTTTTGATCTGCAAAAATATCAAGTGTAACAGGTTAATTATTCACCTTCATTTATACAATAACAAAACCTACGAGCATATCCTTTTTGGTTCCCAGGTTGTCGCCTTTACCTCTTCATAAAAACAACAGTGCAAATCATTATTACAAAAGAACGAGTCCTAAGAAACGTGGTTTGAAACCCAACCCATGGGGGCTGGAGAGTTAACACCCAGAAAGGGGAGGTTTGGTTTCCTCTCCCAGAGACAGCAGGAAAAAACCACCCACAAACCCTCCTCCTCCTCCTGCCCCCTAAAGCATCGACGGCCACTGAGTGGCCGTCGATGCTTTAGGGGGCAGGAGGAGGGTTGTGCATGGGAGGGAAAGAGGGAGGAAAAGAGGAATGAAGGAGGGAGGGATGTGCACAGGAGGGAGGGTTAGCGAAGAAAGGGGGAATGGAGGAGGGAGGTACGGAGGAGGCAAGTCGAGGAGGAGGAGGAGAAGAAAGGGGGCATGAGAGGAAGCAGCTCGGATGGGTGGAGGGGCGGCAAGAGGAGAGCGCGGTAAGAAGGGGGAGAAGCGGGGAAGAAAAGGGGGAACCCGGGAGGGCGGGATAGAGGGGGGACGAAGGGTGGAGGGAGGAGCGGAGGGAGGGAGGGAGGGGTGTGCACGGGAGGGAGAGAGGGAGGGGGTTACATACCGCTCATCCCGCATTAATGCCCCGCTGAGGCGCCGCTCTAGGGGGGAGGAGAAGGAGGAGGAGGAGGCGGAGGGTGGGGTGGGGGTAGCGGGGAGAAGGCCGGTCGCAGCCGGAGCTGGGAGGAGCGGGACGGCCTATTTTTCCACGAATGGCCGCCGCTGGGCTGTGGCGTAGCTGCCTCTCTCTCCGCCCGCCGCCGCCGCCGGACTCAGCCCGCCGCCTTGAGTGACAGCTGCGGGCCGGCCGGGCGGCGAGGGGGAGGGAGGCCGAGCGGCGGCGGGGGCGGGGCCCGCCGGGGCCCAACTGACGCCCACTGAGCAGGAAACCGAGCCCCGCCGCCAGCCCCTCGGCCGCCCCTCTCCGCCTCAGCCCGGCTCCCCACGCCGGCGGCAGAGGAGGCGGAGGCGGGGCGGGGGCGGGACGCGGCGCCCCACGAGCCCGGCCCCGGCAGGCAGCGGGGCAGGCCCAGGGCCCTCGTCTTCCTCCTCCTCCGCGTCTCCTGGCCGCCCGCGCCGCGCGCCGGGCGGGAGGGAGGGAGGGGGCGTGGCTGCCGAGGCGCGCGCGCTTCGGGGAGGGGGCGGGGGGCGGCGGCGGCGGCCGCCCTCGGCGCGGGCGGGCGGCACCGGCTCCCGCGCTCGTGCCGCTCTTGACAGCGCGAGGGGCGGGCAGGCGAAGGGCGGGGCGGGGGCCGGCCGCCGCGGGGCGGGGCGGGGCCCGGCCGAGCCGTCGCCCTCGGGCTGCCCGCCGCCCGCCGCGGCTCGGGCGCCGATTGACGGCGCGCGCGCGCCGGCCGCCCAGCAAATCCGGCGAGGGGCGGGCGGGGCCGCGCGCGGCGCCGGCCAACCGGGTGGCACCTGCCCGCCTCGCGCGCTCGTAACTGACAGCGCGCGGGAAGCCGCGCCGCAGCTTTCGCCTGAGGCGCGGACCCCTCCCTCCGCGCAGTAACCCCGCCGGCGCCCGCCGCCCTGGCCCGGCCGGGGAGGGAGGAGGATGAGAGCGCCCTACGGTTTCCCTATGGGAGCCAGGGCCTACTCCCCCGTCCGCCGCTCCGTCACTCCTTTGTAACAGCCCTCCGAGCCAGCCCTCTGCCTGCGCGCCCGGCCCAGGGGGAGGCGGGGAAAGGGCGGCCCGGGGATTTCCTCCACACCTGCTGGGGATATTTCGCGCAACCGGGAGCGAGGGGGCGGCAACTGGCCTCCTCCCTCCTTATTGGCTCAGCCGCGTCGGCGGGCGCGCGCGGCACGCCGGGATATGTAGTTCCGGGCGGGCGCCGCGTCGGAGGCTCGGGGCGCGCAGAGCGGCGCTGGCGCATGCGCGGGGCGCGGGGTGCGGGGCGCTCTGCCCGGCAGGTGCCGTTGGGCGCCGTCAGCCGGCGGGGCGGGCTGGGGTGGCCGGGCAGGCGGGGAGCACGTCGGGTCGGGTCAGCGCTTCGGGTAGCCTCGCTGGCAGCTTACCAGAGCGGGAGTCAGCCCCCAGCAGCCTGTGGTGGGCCAGGCTGGTCGTCGTTGCATTAAAACCAGATAAGTTATGGTTGCACTGTTCGTTTCCTCCGGTTCTTGTACTGCCCGTTCCCTGTGGGAGCAGGTCCCGGTGTGCGTGCGAGCGGGCCCGCGGTGTTGCCCTCTCAACCTGACTGGCTGTGGTGTGGTGCAAGAAATGGTGGATCTGCAAAAAACAGCGGCGTGGCAAAGCCTGTTACCCCCATTCGAATTTGGAGGAAATTTGATTGTAGTGGTACGCACGGGCAGCTCAGTTTAAATTTTCTATACTACATGCCCAAATTCTTTGTCAAGTAATACAGAGCACCTGCTAACCGCAAGTCGGTGACAAAAGTGCCAAAGAATTTCTTTACTAGCTGTTCAACAGTTTCATCCTTCAGAGGGATGAGGACACCCTCGATCTCTATCCTGGGCCTTCCAGCACACCGTCTGGAAGACAGGGAATGTAGAAATATCAAGCTCATCCATCGCAGAGTAAGAAAGCGATCAGAAATAAATGTGGCGCAGGCTGTTTCCAGGCATTGTACACAGTTAGAACACACAGGTCACAAGTAGATGCATCAGAAAATGACCTTACAAATGCCGACTAAATTGCATTCAGATAAGCAAATGGTAATATCTCACAGTTGACAGCTCAGCCAAATCTCAGTGCCTTCTCCTAGGCAGTGCCGGGGAGCAGGAGGAGCGGGGCTGCCCCAGGAGGGAGCCAGCGGCTGAGGCGAGCCCAGCCTGGCAGGGCAGTGCCCTCACGGTCAGGGCACCATCCCCTACATCCAAACAGGGTCGGAGTGGTGACAGGACCTGCCGATGGTCCAGTGGTCATCAGATGAGCAGATGGGGCCACCTCCAGCACAGGGCTGGGTCTGGGGCCAGAGCTGAGTTCTGGTGGAGCTCCGGCCCCTGGGCAGCGGGCAGGAGTCCTGGGCAAGGGTGGTCTGCCTGCCCATGCACTCAGGGCTCTGAGAGGTGGAGTACGGAGCACCTCCTGAATGAGAGGTTGCATGAAGAATGGGCAAACGTATTAGCAAGGCCACTTTTTTTTTTTTTTTAGTGAGAGGCAGATGTTTTAAGTCTATGGAAGCTTTTAAACTTTCACTGTATTCCCATCTGTGGCTGTAGGTACAGTGCTTTTGAAAATCTGACTCTAGGTGCAAAGAGTGAAAGCTCTGTCTCAACTCAGTGAGTGATTGAAGTGACAGATAAAAGATGTTGGTGGTGTAGGTGGTTTCAGTAGGGGCATCATGATTTTTATATATTTTTGTCATCCACAGTTACTCCTATACCACCTACTCTTTCCTAAATTCCAAATGTCACTCTTGCTCAAATTCTTTCTGCCAACTTAAGCTTTCTGAGCCTGCCTCTTTCAGCATTGTTCCCACATGAACCGGTACCTACCCTCTGCACCCTGATACTGGTTGTTCTCTGCAGGATCTCATAGAAGTCAGCAGAAGTCACCTGCTGAGTTACATGGAAGTAGGATTAGGTCTGAGGATGTATATTTGTTGACAGAGTCCCAATTGCTATTGGAATGGATGAAAGAAACATGTCAGAAATAGAGAAAAATTAAGCAAAAAGTTTTCATCGCTACTTTCTTTCAGGATCAGAACTTTGAAAGTGTGTTGACACCTAGAAAGAGTACAGCATGGAAATGCATGGGTAAGCAGAGACCCTCCGAAATGCCAGGTTCCTGGCAAGATGTAGCTCAGACATAGTATCACATGAGGGTGGCTGGTTTGCACAACAGCCCAAATTATGAAAATTCACTTAGTGCTGAGTCTCTACTTCTTGGCATCTCTCACACTGTATATGTGTTTTGTTTAATTACAAAGAATTTAGCTCCTTGTTTTTAATATTTTAATTATCCTTTCTGTCTATCCATATGTACAGTTTTTTGTCTGTCTTGTTTATCAGTTCTTCTACATTTTGTTTCTGGTTATCTATCTAATCTTTTGATGACATTCCTTAGTACCCTGATTTCATTTTCTTTATTTTCTCCAACTTTTTCCTCTGTGAAGTTACTTCCCTGGATCTTGCTTTTCCCATTATTTTTTGCTACTTTTTTCCCTGGTTCTAATACCCACTCTTTTCTCCACCTCAAAAATATTCTTTCACCCAAATTTGCCACCTGTGTTTTGCATTTCTTCTTTTTTTTTTTTTTTTTTCATTTCTTTTTAAGCTCCCAAACTATCTTGTATCTTCTTTTATGTCACTTCTGGCTTGGTCTCTAAGCTGGCCTTTGTGTTAATTGCTTTTTTCACCTAACACACTAACTGGTATTTCTGAACTTATTTAGGCATTGGGCTACAGTCTTGTAGTGCTGAACAGAGCAACACCTAAGTATCTTTACAGAGAGGAAAAAAAAAAAGAGGGGGGCGTGAAGGGGGAGGGAGAGACAGCTGGCTGCGTGCTCCAGTTTCATTGGTTACCCTCTCTACTATCTGCCAGCATTTACATAGGTTGCGTTTGGACAGAGAGAGACGAGAGGCCAGCAGCTGTAAACAGCAGAGACTGTAATGAGACGGTGGCTTCACAAAACTGTAAATCCAGTTGTAGGTTAGCTAGTATTAGATTAAAAATGCTGCAGCCCTTAGACACAAGATGCTGAACTAGTCTAAGACCCCTCAGTTTGACTGAAGGTGGGGGTGGTGGTGAGAATATTTAAATAAACAAATGAAGGAATAGTTTTTATCGGGCAGGATTATGCAAGATCAGGTGTCGGATAATTGCATTTCTGAACAAACCTTCTTCACCAGCCCAAAGGCTCTTTTGCCAGTTCTTTCATGCTCCCTTTCTGCTCTTGATGCTGCTTTGTCATGGAACCCAAATGTTTCCAAGAAATCACTTTCCCTGTATATATGCAGGTTTGGGTGCATATTTTTCCTCTTTTATTTGGGTCCTTGCTGGAATCCGGTGTTTTGGTGTAAACTGTCTCGACAGCAACAACAGCAGCTTTGAACAATCTGGTGATGGCACAGAGTTTCTGATCAGACAGAGCCCGGACCAGAGCCACAGTGGAAATCGTGTACTTGGCAAGCACGCTCCTTAGGCATTGTTCCACATGATCCCAAGTGGACCAAGTCAGAGGTATTTGACCTGCTTGGATTCTGTGGAAAACACCTTATAGACAATACCATGGGAACTCCAGGCACAAATTCTTCTGTAGTGTCCTTTCTTTGCAAATGCATCAGCCTGGGGGACCTCAAACAGCACAAGACTGGGTTAAGAATCCTGCCTCTAGGAAGACCAATGGTAAAAATGAATGCTCCAGTTCTGCCTGCCATGGCCCTAACTTGTCCAAGCCTGAAGCACAAAGCTCCCCTTCCCTTCTACCCCATCTATACCCATTGCACCCTCTTCTCGCTCACCTGATGTTCTAGGATTTTCATGTCATAACTACGTGGTGGTAATTATGAGAGAACAGGTATGTCTCAGACACTGAGTCAAACTTTATTCCAAACAGAATTTATGTAATAATGTGACTCTAGACAGGGCCCATGCACTCCCCACCCCCTTACCATATCAGCTCTGACCATTGGATGACATTGTGTCAGACATTGTAAAAGTGAGCTTTTAGCTTAGGATAGGAAAGTGCAATCCATCTGACATTACTCAAGACGTCGGACATTATTCTTTGTCATAGTAACAGGTCACAGCTGTGATCCAGGACTTCAGTGTGTCCAAGCACACAGCATGGACATTAACTTCAGGACATTCATTGATGGGCTTCCCCTAGCTCAGTCAAAGATGTGCTTTTTCACCACCCAGAATCACGTCACCCAGCATAAAGGTGACATGCATACCTTAAGGGAGTGATCATTCTCTTCTGTACACTTTTTTATGCCTGACCTATCACAAGTTTGAAAACTAAAATAAAGTCTTGCCCAAAGTCTGTTTGAACTCAAGGAGGTACTTGACTCTGCTTGTCATTGTTATGAAGTGTCTTTGGCTTTTCTACTCCTGTCCCTAACTTCTGACAGATCTAAGTCTCTGCAGACATCTTGCCTTCCCCTTTCTCCCAAGCCAGAGACCCCCCATTGCCAAGTATGTGACATGACCTACCATCATCAGTGCTAAATTAAGTAGGGAAGGAAAAACCTTGGGGTGCACATCCTCACGATTAGAGGATAGATATTGTTAAAAATGTAAAAAAAATTGTAGGAAAGCTATGGGTAGAATCAAGTCTGATGGAAGATGAATGATTTTTCTTTGAGCTGGACAGACACACACATCCAGCTACCATCTGACAGCAACTTAAGCAGTAATTGAAAAGGTCTCAGGCACAGTCGCCAGTGGCCCTTGATGGGTCAGTCTGTTATCTCAATGTGCTGGGAACTTGGGGGATCATAGCCTGCTTCTGTCAGCATAGCCAGGAGAG
Organism: Harpia harpyja; assembly: GCF_026419915.1. Taxonomy (NCBI): domain Eukaryota; kingdom Metazoa; phylum Chordata; class Aves; order Accipitriformes; family Accipitridae; genus Harpia; species Harpia harpyja. The sequence goes on from NC_068940.1 coordinate 73,950,501, forward strand.
AGCTCTGGGACACCCACACATTGTGCACCTTGCTAAATCGCCGGACACTGGCTTTGTCTTCCATGGTTATCTACAACAGCTTGCAACACAGTTACTTGTTCCTTTTGATCTAGAGCATGGAGACCTGAATATGTGGAGAGTATTTTTTTACCCTTCAGTGACCCTGATGCAGCTGTGAAAGTATCCAAGAAAATTCTACTACCTCTTCTTATGAAAATGGTTGTTTTCATTTCCTAAATAATCTTGCTTGCTGTTGATTTTCCAGTCCCAACGTGGTGCCAGAGCACTGATATAGTGGAATTGTGCTTTGGATCTCCACATGACCAGTTATCCGCCTCTACTTGTTCAACAGCACACTTATACTAGTCATTACCTCACCAAATAAGGGCTGAACTTACCACAAATCTACCATTAATATTGTACATCCCATTCTAGAAATCTCTTCTCACTGCTGAGCCACCCCACCTGCATTTGCAGAACTATTCTCACAGAGCCAGACACGACACTCAAAGGGATCCTGTCTTTGTCATCAGTGACAATATCTGACTACACAGACAGTCGTGCCTGATGTAACTCCAGCTTTGCAGTCTTGTTTTATGTGGCCCATTGTGTGCAGGAAACAACGCTTCTGGCTCAGGAAGTCTGCATGCATCTGTGCCGCCACTGAAAGCACTGCTGCCGTGCCCAGATATGTGCTTCTTGCTCGGTTTGTCTTGCAAAAATGGAGAGGCTCTGACGGTGGGTGTGGTGACAGGTCTGTGGCATTTTATATGAGGTTTTTTAAGTTGTTGGGTACTTCAAAGATAAAAGCAGGATCCCCCTCCCCTGTTCCCAGCAGTGGAACCGGGCTGGCAGCTTACAAAGTACCAGAGAATGGGAAAGTGGGATGCAGTTCAAGCTGGAATACTAGTTAACATGCCTATAATACACGTAAGCATAAACAGGATATCCTATGCTCTGCGTAATTTGCAATTTGTGATCCAAATTTTGTACATGCTACCAGTGACCCAGTTCTGCACAAATCTTGTATTAATAAGCATAAAAAATGGTGCATGAGAGACGTTTCATTAACAACGCTGGTTCTTGTTTGAGAAAATCGATGAATATACCTGGAAATTCAAGTCTACAAGTACAGCAGGTGTATGGGAGAACGTGAGGTAGAATTTTTACCCCTCAACTCTAACAGGAAAGAAAACTGACAAAACTAGCACATTCCATAGTCTCAAATGTATTTTCTAATCTCAACTCTTCGATACGATACAGTTTTATTTTAATGAAGTTTCTGAGGTGAGAGAACTGAGGATATGAGCCATAGACTCCATTTTTATCTAGATCCAAGTCTTGGTGCATTTTGTGGTAGAAGAATGACCCTTGTAAAAGAAGTGCACAGAGAAGGGTACAAATAGAAGTAAACTAGTAGTAATAGATCATGTCAAGTACCCGGGATTAGTGGCTCAAATACCACTGAAGAATGTAGCTAAAAGAGTAGCAAATTCTTATTACCACAAATGACTGCTTTAAGCAGTAGGTAGCTTTGCTGGTGCACAAGAGATTTAGTCCTAAGTAACAAACAAGATCTGATTTAAGAAGTAATTACAGCTGACTCCCTCTGTCACAGTAGTTGCAAGATAGTGAAGATTAGTGCAGTGATCTTAACTGCAGAAGGGGTGTCCAAAGGCATAAAGCTATGAAACCAAAGGCAAAATACTGAAAAAAATAAAATCCTTAAACTGAACTTGGTAAATATTTAAGCACACCACAGTAGAATGGTGAAAACAACAAACATATTGCATTAGATAATTTATTTGAATAATAAATAAGCCTACCAAGAATTAACAGCAGCCCCAGTGATGCCAGGAGGAAGCCTCATGAACAGTGGCAGCTAAATTCTGTAGCTGATGTGTGTATCAGAGGGGCTCTTTGGGGAAATGTAAAATTCAAGTGGCCAGAAAATAATCCGAAAGATGATAAGTATTTGGAATCAAAGATCTGCAGGCATCAAGAGACATATTAAACTGTCTTGAGAGAATGGATCAAAGTCAGCAGCAGGTCTAACCTCTCTGCAGATGTTACTACTTATAAGGAGCAGACCACCAGGGCATGAATTTCTTTTTGCAGTTAAGAAAGACAAGTCGCTGTCAGAAGCTGGCATGAAAATATTTAGTATTAAAATAAAAAAGCTAATTTAAGTGACAAGTTTCAGTTTCTTTGATACTGTAACAACAGTAGCTAGAATGAAAAAAACTGCAGGAGCTCACACTGCCTCTTGCTCCAAGGAACAGAGAATCTGAAGAGTATTTTTCTAACCTCTTCTTAGAAAGCTGAATGGTGGAGATTATACCACATCTTTAGGTGACCTATTTCTGTCCATAGCTATCCTTAGCGTTAGAAGTTTTTCTTGCCTTAACCTAAACCTTTCCTGCTGCATCTGAAGTCAGTTAGGTTTTGTCCTGTCCTTAGTGTCATGAAGAACAATCAATGGGATCCCTGCTTATGAGAACCTTCTACATATTAGAAGGTTGTTATCATATCACCTCCGCACCTGCCATCAGCCTTTTTTTTTTTAGAGCAGATATATCCTTTCCCTTTTTCAATCATTCTCCATCTTTTAAACCTCCTTTTTTTTTTTAAACTTCTTTTTGTACTATCCTATTAAACTACACCAAACTAAGACTTCTGAGAGGTGTGTTAAGAAAAACAATTACTAACCCTGTCTTGCATATGACACTTCTATTAAAATGTCCCAGGATGACTTTTTCTACTTTTGCATCAGCATCATATTGTTGACTCATATTCAATATGTGGTTTACTGTAACACCCAGGTCTCTTTTTACAGTGCTGTTACTATTCTCCGTTTTGTATTTATGCATTTGATTTTTTCTTGCCTCAATATAGTACTTGGTACTTGTGTTTATTGAGTTTCATCTTATTGATTACAGACCACTTCTCCCATTTATCAAAGTCATTTTGAATTCTAATCCTTCAGCTCCCTTGCAGCCCCTTCTGCTTTGGCATGATCTAAGTGTGCCCTCTGTTCCATCAAGCAAGTAATGAATGAAAATGTTGCATTGTATCAGATCTTGGCTAGACCCCAGCAGAATTCTATATTATATATCCTTTTTGTCTGAAAACACAATATAGGTAAGTCTTGGAGTATTTTCTGCAAGCAATTGTGCGCCTACTGTGTAGCAATTTTGTCCAGAACAAAATATTTCTGTACACTGCCTATGAGAATGTCATGTAAGATAGCACCCACAGATTCCCTAAAGCTGATACATATCACTTCTACTGCCTCGTCCACTGCAGGCCAGATACTCTGTTAAAGACGGAAAATACATCAGTTTAACAAACTTTTGTTTGCAACAAATCTTTGCTGGCTGTTTCTTTTTCAATGACCCTCCAGGTGCTTTTAATGTGGCTGTTTAATAATTTATTATTGTTCTTGGTGTTGAAATTATGTTGACTGCTGATTCCTCCTTTCCTTCTGAAGATAATAATATATTCTCCTCTATACAGACTCACCTGTCTTTCATGAACTCTTGAAGATAGTGATGTCAATGAAGTATTATGAAGGTTTTGATTCTAGAGCCACTCCACAGAAAATTTCTGAGGTAGATATTTAGATAATGAGCGAACGTAGAAATGGTAACTTTGTGCTTAAAATGAATATTTGACTCTTGGTTTAAGAAGAGGTAATTTAGGTAAACTACAAGACAGAAAAGAATAAAGAATAACTTATAGGAAGGAAAATTATATGACCAGTGTATTAGTATTCTTTGTAACTTTAACAGACTTTTCCTTCTAAATATCGCCAAAGGTTATTATAAGAAGCTATTTAAATAGTTATTAATTTTCTTTACCAAAAATACATTATCATAAAGTGCTGGTTGCCAAATTGCTTACTTGAAATTTGACTGGCAATAAGTCAGTCGGCAAAAGGAGTTAAAAATGTGAACAAAATGTTAGGATACAAGCAGCAAGATATAGAAATACTGAAATACACGCTATTTACACATGACCAGCCCTTTTTGTCCCCTTACCCCTCAATTTTCTCACTCTTGTTCCTCCCCAAATCACTTAAACCTCTCCCTTTTCCTTCCTTTGGTTCCTCCCCTAAACATCCTGTAGTAAATCCCTTACAATCCCAGACTGCTTTTCTCCTGCATCCCATGATGTATCCCACCCCTGGGCAGCAACCCCCTTGGTCTGAAAGGTGATCCAGAGAGCTGCTCACTTGCAGCACCTCATCATGATGGGTTTTTCACCTGGACACTGGGGCTGAGGCTCTGCTGGGACAGCCCAGGGAGGGGCCTGGGCAAGGTGTTTGTTCCTCGGTAGTCCTTGGTTCAGGTTCCTGCCTGCCACTCTGCGACCCTGTGCTCCTCTGGGCTTGTGGAGGTGGGCCTTCAGTGGGCTGATGGCCCCTGCGATGGGCCTGAGGGTAGCCTGGCAGGGTATTATTTGGGTTCCCCCTCCTGCCACTGTCTCTCTGAGCATCTTTGTGGGTGTGTAGGTGAGCTTTATCACACAGAGGTGAGCTTTATCACACAACCGAGCACAGAATAGCTCTTCTGCCACAGATGGGACTCCAAAAAAAAACCCCACCCAAACAGTTGGAACATTTCAAATGTAACTGATTTTTGTTAGAGAAATTTAAAGCTCTCTTGAAAGCACCCATTTGCTGTTGGCCTTGTAAGCAAAGCTTTCTCCATTCGATGTTATGGGTTGTAGAAGGTCCAATGATTACCTGAATCTGTTCCTTCATCTGTTTTAAGGAAAAAAATGTCAACAAACCAGTGAAGAAAACGTGTCATTTTGCATTGGTCATATTTCATTTTGGTATTTTTTAACCTTGTTTTTGAGTTGAATTATGACGGAAATATAAAAAGTTATTTCTGTTTTCTAAAGAACTTCATGCAGATTGCCAAGATTCACCTCCAAAGTGTTAAAAGTCACATTCTAAATCATAACAAAAGTCTTCTCTTTTCATCAAGTTTTAGTTATTATGTGAAAGAAAAGAGGAAATTGCTTTTGGATACTCCTTGGAATTATGTGATACTATAAGAAGCTGTTGCTAAGAAATAGGAGAGTTCGGGATTTTCTGCTTGGCAAAAGAATGTGGCCGTGAACAGGTCTCCATCTGACTTAGCAGAGCACCTTAATTTATAGCTGTATGTTTAAATTTTTATTTTAGAGCACAGGCACAGTTGCCTGACATCAAAGGCAGCTTTCCTAGGCTGCAAATTTATTGTGCTTTGCTGTCTTGGTAGCTGCATGTTGCAACAAGCAGCTCACAGAAGTGGACAGAACCAATTTGACACCATGTGGCCCATTCATGTTAGTCTTCAGATGAGGAACAACTAAAGAGTTTTAATGTCAGAGTTGTATCCCCTGTAACGGTAGATAACAACTCTGAACTAGCTAGATGCATCAATAGCCTTCTGCTACTCTCTAAGCTGAACAGGAAATCTAATTCATCTCATGTGGTTTCCTGCTGAAATACATATTTGCAATGACAGATGTATGAGCACTGCAAAATTCAGTTACTAGATAGTGAAAGATATCTTTTGTATTTTGGTATTTTTTTCTACAATGAAACATTAAACTTGCCAAACAAGTGACTAAGCTCAACATAAAATATAATATGGAAATTGTTTCTCTCTTTACCTACTTGAAAAATAATAATGAAAAGATAATTAAGAGAAAGATATATAAGCTTTCTGTTTTAATGTGTATATTTTATATATTAAAAAATGGAAGATATTTTCACTGGAGAGAAGTCTGCCCTGAAGCTTCACAAGGGCACCTCACAGCTTGGGACCAATCACTGCTCTGCTGCCTAGATGAGATGACTGAAGAGTGTGCACGGTGAGCCAAACTCTGGGTGCCATTAAGTCTCTCTCTGTGGGAGTGTATGCATTCAGTCACTGGGGAGAGGTAAGTGCAGAAAACAGCTGGGCAGTGGCTTCTGTAATCACACAGTGGTGAAGATGGAAGATTTGGCTCTGAGCGGCTAAACCATTTTGTCAGTTTGACAACAAAATATACCCTAGGTAGAATTCCCTGGTCCCCATCTCTATGCTGACACTACCTATTTTTCCTGTTTCAAATAGAGTGAGAAGGGGAATGACAGGGATAACCAAAGTCAAACCTGGCACCTTCTGTTTCATGTGACCAGCATATGCTTCGTGCAAAGTTCCTGCAGAGCCTCTGTAAAGCTGAGATGGCCAGCTATTAACACAACGAAGCAGGAAGCATCTCTAGAAGCAGGAAACTGGCACACTGGAGTTTATGCCAGTTTGATCCCTTCTGCTATCTTGTATCGGAGGACATATTTGGGATTTCTTAGTTTGAACTCTTATTTAAAAATTATTCTTGTTTTGCCAGAGTTTATAATCTCCCATTGTTAGTAACAGAGACTTCAGAAACATTTAACATTTATGCTTTCTCTCGGTTTGCTTGTTCTTGACAATACTCCTCTCATAGTCAGGAAAGTCATGATCTTGCAAATCACAGTGATCTATACCAATCTCACTGGTCATTGCAGCACTAGACGTTAGCAACTGCAGTGCTACATTAAGAATAGCCTAAAGTCCTCTGGGTTCAGCATTTAGTTTTATGTGCTGATTCACAGCCACATACTTACCTGCACTGGGTTCATATTCAGCCATGTGGTTTCACAGCTATCTTTAGCCAATTTGAGAAGGTGCTCTTCCAAAAAGAACGATTGTCTTTCTCACCCTGGTGTGTGTCACCATTGACTCCCTTGTCGTGGTACTGGCGCTTGTGTGGCCATGCAGTGACTCAGAGAAGCTCACTTAACCCAGCTGGAAAAAACAATCATGAAAAAGGTATTTTCTCAGCTAGGTCAGCAAGCTGTTTCAGCTGCCTGTGCTGATGAAGCAGCACAGCCCCAACACAAAGGGAAGGTGAGAAGACGTGGCCAGGCAGAGACTGGAATTGCACCTTTCAGCAGCAGTGGAGGTCAGCTACAAGAGATGGGAAACCACTCCTTCACCGTGGGGTTAGCAGAATACCTCTGCACCAATTTTGCTTGCTACCGTGAGGTCTTTTCTTCTCTCCCTTCTTCATAATAGGCTCAGCCGTGCTGTGTGACTGTACTTGTAGCATAACTGAAAAGAGACGCATGTTGTGTTTGAACCCTTGAGCTGCCTTTGCTGGCAGCGTGAGCCACACGAGTACCTTATGGCTGTTACTTCAGCTCAGGTTTCAAGCCCAAACTCCACATGTATCCACACTGGTTTTCACTTCAGCTTGTATATAAAGACAAGTCGACTGATGTGCTAGGAGGGGAAATGCAAGTAGGAAGTGTAGACTGGAGAAATTAGTCTGACCTTCATAGGCCACATGGGGCAGAGTTAGCTTAAGTTATACATAATAAAGAATTAAGCCCAGAATGAGGGATGCCTCACAAGGACTCTGCATGAGACATGGTATACCAGCAGCATCAGGACATATGATGGCCTCACAGGGATTTTAAAGGATATAATTTGGATATCATACAATGTGTGGATGAACCTACAAATAAATAATAGGCATGAAACAATTACCGTTACTTCTCAAAACATGTTTGAAAGTTGATCCTCTGTCTACCATGTTGCCGATACAGATATTTACAAGGAGAGGATAATGCTGCTTTAACTAATACAAGACAGTAACATTCCCTGGAGAGCTACTATGGCATGTGAGAATAGCTGGTCCAGTACGCTCTTTGGCCTTGCTCCCAGCCATTTCTCTTATGCCAGAAGCTGAACAGAGTGATCAGGCACTGCTATTCCACTGGTTTTACAAGTCTCAAGGTATTCTGTAATTTGGAGAAGCTCCTTGGCTGGACATTTCATATTGCTTAAGAACCTTAGGTCTAGAGTCTGTCAGCTTTTTTGTTATTTTTTATTAGATACGCTTCATTATTTGTTTTCAGGAAAAAACAGTTCTTGATCAACTCAGTACTTCCCAGCCACACACACAAGTTAAGGACCATCATTGCTATATCCTGGTATTTGGCTTCTGGGGAGAGGATACTTGTGCTGTTAGCTGTGCCTGCAGTTTGGGGAGAACCTGTCAAGGTTGCTGTTAGCTCAAGTGTCTGGTCTTCTAGTCCACCAGAAGAAGACCCCAAAATCTGAGGAATGTGTCTGGAACATGACTCATCAGCAGATACCGAACACACTCCAGAAAAGAACCACCAAAACTATCACTTCAGCACGAACAAACCTGCCCTGCCTTCTGATCTTTTTAGTCTATATTTACTATTAGTGAAGGAACACACTAAGGACAAGGGTCAGCAGTGAGTGAAAGTGATCCCAGTGGCCAAGAAAGCCCTACTCCCCAGCCCCTTACTCCTGCTCTTCCTCATCCACGTGTTCCTGTCCCCTCAAGCCCCCCTCCTTCCTCGTTTCAGCTCTGGCAGCAGGCAGGCTTTGCTGTAAGTTGATCTAACTCACTGCTGGGTTGCTGGGTTTGATTTCTGCTGTTTTAGCGACTGAAATTGGCTCTCAGAAGTAGCTCATTAGCTCTGGAGCTGGCACGCTGTAAACAGCAGGGGTGAGTGGTTAGCGCTGGGGCAGAAAGGAAGGGTGGGAAGGGCAGGGAGCAGTGTGTGCATCAGCCATGGTGGGGTGTTAATTCAGCTTACTAGAGCTGTGAAACAATCCCTCAAAGCTAAACAGTCTGTCTTGCAAGCAAAGGCAGTGAAAATACCTATCAGTAAGATTCTATAAACTGTGGTTAACAGTGTTGCTACAATTACTAAATGTAGGCAAAAACTGGAAGGTAATGTTATTCAAGTCTTCATTCGCTGCAGATATACCACTGATAATAGAGTAATACACAGTTGAAACAAAATTGGAACACTGAGGAAAGCTTAAGCTATTTATAGTATTTAATAATTAATTTAATAGTAAAAAGTGCACTGATTGTAGTATTCATTTTCCTATTTAATTTAATTATTACTTCTATTTCTTAATTAATGATGCAATAGCTTACTTTTGGATAGCACCTTTTTTGCCTAATTCCCATTTTGCATCAGAATTTAATCACGGTCTTTCTGTTGTTCACAAAAAATAGATACATACCTACATACACACATTCTGAACAATTACTTGAGACTCTACACGTTGTAATCTATCAGATCCCTGCAAGAATCATAAAGGGGCTCTTATGCCTAAATGCTTGTTCCAGGGTGTGTGACACACCTCTAATTTTTTACCTTCTTACACTCACAACACTCTGGTAAAATCGGGAACTTTTTTATTACCCTCAGTATAGCTGGGATATCAAAGCACAGACATGTTAAAGTCTGTATTCAAAAAAAATGTTTAAGTGCATGGATCCCGCTAGCTGACTTGCCTAAGGTGGTAAGAAAAGCCTTTGTGGAACAGGCGCTGGTCTTAAACCTGCCAAATCCAAGAGGATCTTCTTTACCACTAGACTTTGTTGTCTCATGAAGATTGCAACAAAGAGTTCATTTAAAGCTGGGTTTAGAGTACTTTGCTGAGTGTGGAGAAAGATTTTCATGTAAGGGGAGTTTTGGATATAGGTCACAGGAGGGCAGAAAGGATATAAAATACTTGCTGATGTATATGATGCCTTTTATGTCTAAGGAAAATGAAAGCTGTAAAGTTTTGAAAAAAATAATATCCATGGCATTCAAAGCCAAGCTTAAATTAAGGAATACTGGGTTATGCTGAAGCCCCAAGGGATTGAAGTCAAGAGAGTGGAGGCATTCCTCTGGAAACAAAAAAAGAGAGACTCCATAGATTAACTTAGCATTGCTTTAGAACAAGTTGTTGTTGTTGTTGTTGTTGTTGTTGTTACTGTTACTCAGAAAGCCAGTGTGGTGGCAGCCTATGCACCTATTTGGAATGTATAGCATGAACAACAAAAAAAAGAATCAGTTTTAAGGTTAAGTCTAAACTGTTAAAAAATAGGATGCTGTTATCTTTGTGTTATGGGCTTTATTTGCTATATTAATGTTAAAATACTTCTAAGTGTTTCAAATAATTTATGAATATAATCATGGCTCTAAATTTTGTAGCTTTATTTTATATGAAATCAATTTGATGGAGATATTTAGAGGGGGTTTGTATGCATTTTTTATGGCTAAGAAAGGAAATTTAAAATGGAAGTACATAAAGTGTGGAGCTTTTCCCTGACGTGAAAGGAATTCTCAATGGGACTTCTAATTTCCTATGCTGGCTGTAGGAGACCAGCCTAAAGGAACAAAAAAGTTGAATTCCTAACAGATGACATATAAAAGATGTAGTAGATAAAATATGCTTTATTCTGACATGCCTTGTTCTGGGAGTTTTAAATATCACTGGTAACAGAATAGGACTTTAGAGCTGTGCATGATCTTCCCCAGGCCTATCTGTGCAGATACACGCAGAGATATGTTGACATACCCTCTTGAGAATGGTCCTAAGTTTGACCTCAGGGTCCACTCTCAGGATGCTGAGAAGTGCCGTCCATTGGTAGCCCACAGAAGTCATCAGGCTTTGCGTGAACCAGCTTCATGCACAGCAAGGTAGAAAAAGGTCTATGAAGACCGCCACACTTACAGCCTGTTGGAAGCCACTTTCAGACTGGTATATAGGTGGTTGCCCTGTGGATCTTCAAAATCTTGTAATCATTTCCTACAATTTTTATCTAAGCATTAATGTTATTAAAGCTAGACAAAACAGACAACACACACTAGTCTTACTCTACAGAATACAGCTTTAGCTCAATAAATCTCACTATATTTTCATAATGTAATAATTGGCTTTTTATTTTGTTTTTATTTTTATTAAAAAAATTTTATTAATAAAACTGGTTTTATGAAATGTAGAATGTATAGAAAATCAGTATTTAAGTGTTGTTATTTTACCAATCCTATGGGTAATGTATTCTCTATTCAAAATATTTTGGTTTTATTTGGTGCTATAATAATAAATTATTCTTTTCAAGATGTTCAGAGTATTGATTTAATAAGTGAAAGCTAGATTTAAATGCCAGAATTTCAGACATATAGCATCAGGTAGCCTTGAAACAAGAAAAAATATTAAATACATGAAACTTGTCAGTAAGCACCAATACATTAAAAAAAAGAAAAACATGTGCTGAACATATGCAGTGGGTTTTTTTGTTCTTATACTTGTCCAGGCTAATACCGTTCCAGCAATTTTACAGAGACAATCTGTTTTCACTGTATTTCATCTTTCTTCCTTCTCATCAGTATTGTTCCTGGCAATACTCGCACAAGTAAACAGTGACACATTTCAAAAAAACCAGAGGATTAATTTTTCCAGGGTGTGTTTCCATAAGCCTCTGGGCTTTTCTGACATCTCACTGCCTCCTGAGAAGGGGAGGTGTTGCTCCTCCTGCGCTCAGAGGGCCTCCTTCTGTAATCACGGGCAGTGACCACACAGTCCTTTCTCCTTCTCTTCTTGCTCTAATACTTGTCAGTACCCTCCCCGAGCCAACGAACACAGAATATGCTCCTTTTTTTTTTTCCTGGGCTTGTGTGCTAGGTTACTGAGCTGCACAGGGTCACAGAGAGGTCTCCGGTGATACCTACGTGGTGGGGCCAGGTGCTGGAGAGCATAGAGGAGGAGAAAGACAAGGAGGCATTTTCCCTTTCCAATGGAGAGGAGTGGTTTCATCAGCTCACTCTGTTTAATGTAACTTCACCCTCCAAGTAGGTTTAGTGAAAAAAGAAAGGGCTTTTTTTGCTAAGTCAGTTAGGGTGAAGACAGAGAGGGAGGGGAGCTGCTGGTGGTAGTAGTTCTCTGCGATTCTGTCAGTGTACACACTATCGGTGCCAGCTCTTCATAGCAGCCTAACAAAGTTCTGAGGACTAAGCAAGTCCTGTCCCGGCAGTCTCACTACCTGCTGAGGGTATGGTTCAAGGCACAGTGAGCACCTACCAGACTGTACCTCTAGTCTCTGGATATTACATAGCTGGTGTTCAGACCAACTGGGAAAGTGAAATTACAAGAAAGCAGAACTATTTTTCAGTTTCTCTAGCTTCTATTCCATGTGGGCTGACCTGGCTTGTTCCTTCCACCAAGCATGCTAGAAACTGCAGCTCCTCCTTCTCCTCACGAGCTAACCTCTCATCGCCGCCCAGGGTGAAGGCCTGTGTGGCTGCAGGCAGAGATAAGGGTCAGGTATAGGTCAGTAAAGCATGAAAACAAGCTAATGCAGAGCCAAAGGCTTCTTAGAGAGGTGGTAGATGCCCCAAGCCTGTCAGTGTTTAAGAGCCATTTGGTCAATGCTCTTAATAACATGTTTTAACTTTTGGTCAGCCCTGAAGTGATCAGGCAGTTGGACTAGATGATCATTGTAGGTTCCTTCTAATTGAACAAAGAAACAGAAAATAAATAAAACAAAGGATTAGTTTAGAGCGGCTGATCATCTGAGGCATGTCGGGCTGACTGGGGACACTCTGCACAGCGGGCTGTGTAAAGGGGACCTGCTCAGGTCAGCCCGCTGGCCCCTTCCAGCTAACTCCCCTGCCGACTTCAGAGAAGGTACAAGGGGCTGGGTTTATAAATAGACAGCTCTTTCAGATCCAAAAAGATTAATTTTGCACTAATGAAGTACCATTAAAAAAATGGGCAGTTTTCTCTTTTAAAGGAAAGTAACAAGTAACAGTGATTTAAAAGGATATGAAAGCTATCAAGAAGTGCAAGTTTCAAGAGATTGTAAGCAATGTCACTTGTGGCTGTCAGATACCTTAAATATGTGTGATTAGGCTTGAAGGGGAAAAATAACAAGTGTGGCTTCTTAAATTAAAAAAGCCAATGGCTTTTCTTTTCAGCATTGAAAAGATAGGATCCAGTACTTTGGCATTTAACAAGATTTATTTTTCTGTGTGCCTCGTTGAAAGGAAGAGCGAATGAAGAGGGAATGATGAGCTCAGAACCCAGATCCTTCTGTTAGCTTACTGCAGTGGAAAAAAGAAGAACAGTTATTATGAAGAAAAGGTAAGTTGCAAATATATCAGATTGCAAACAACACAAAAGATGATTTTCTAATGACAGATAGCAAAGCCAACTTACCAATGTTTTCTGGAAACATTATGTTTTCATTTTATGAGACAGATGCTTCCAGAGAATATCATAAACACTTTCAGTTATTTCTTCGATGGCTATAAACCCAACATCTAATCACAGAAATATTGACCTAACCACATTAAAAAAACACAAGCCCCAATTCCTTGAGCTGCAGTCAGATTGCAGTATTTGCATAAGGAAAATATGAAGATTTTTTACTTAAAGTAATTCTTAATGTTGTAATTTTGTTAGTGCTTCCCTGCTTTACTCAAGCTAGCACATACTCTCCAAAGTAGCCTAGGCTTAGACTAGTCCCAGGTTCTGATCATGGCCCAGATATTGGGATAGGCTCTGGTTTGCCGCATAAGTAAAGAACTAGTCAGAGTCAGTAGGAGTGTACAGCTTTCTTATAGCTTCCTCTTGGAACCTGTCTATACTGACCAGGTCAAATGCAAAGCAGCAACAGAAGTCACAGTCCTTTGGAGTAACAGTAAGCTTGAGTGGGGAGATGGAGGTGGCAGAAGCTGAAGGACGAGGAAGTGATCAGGAGAGAATGAGGCACAGAAGGGCTGTGGTGACATGGCCCTGTGAAAGTCCCACTCATGCAAACTCACCACAGGACTCTTAGTAACCACATTCTGCCCTTGGACTCTCCAGCTTGCTTTCAGCAAGGTGGTCTGTTCAGCCTTTCCTTAGCCACAGCTCTGTATTTGTTACCACTGTGAGGAAAAGAAACCTAAACCTACCGCTTTAAGTACCCAGAACAAGGACAGACACCCCCTTGGGAGGATGTGCCCTAACATTTCCATCTATTTCAGAGTGAAAACAGGTACCTCCTGCAGGAACTTCCAGGCAGATGAGGAAAAGAGATTGAAGACAGGTGAACAATGGATTATTCTCCTTTAACCGTGTGGTAGCGTAGAAATATCAGAAACTATTTGGAATTTCCATGGTCACAGGCACCGTGTGGCCACAGATGAAAATAACTCCTTTCCAACCAAATTTTGCAGCAACATTGTCTCAGCTGAAAGAGGAGCTAATAACCTGATGGCAAAACAGGGATCATTTGGTCTGCATAAATATATCATTTTAGCATGGGTGCATCGTCGCAAACAGACATTGTATATATGAAAGATGACAGATAACACTACTACAAACATTTGTTGCCTCTGCAGAAGCCATCTTGTCATTTTCTGTATTTTCTATGTGTCAGCAACACAAACATTGCAAGAGTTTTGTTCTAAATTTATTAGAGTTATTGTTATTAAACATCTCAGTTTGCATGCTGTCTTACACTTGACAGTCCACCACAGGCACCTCTGCATAAGCTTCACTAGGTTTTATCTCAATTTTTGTTATTTTTACTCCTCTCTGCAAAATAAATTTTACATTTATTCAGGTAAGAGAAAGATTGTTTTTTCTTTTTAAGGGGTGGAACAGTTGCCATCACTGTTTTCATCCAACTAGAGCAAACTTGGCTAATAAAAAATGTAAAGATGATGTTTTCTATCAACCTTGAGTCTTTAACTATCTTTACATAGCACAACTGTATATAAAGCCAATAGGTTTAGATACTTGGGCCTTTTATTGCTAGTATTTACTATGTGATAAATATTTGGGATAAGATCCTGACTAGCATGTGAAAAGATAGATACACAAAGAGGTTGACTATATAGCTGTGATTGATTGATTTAACTTACAAAAGCTATTAAAACATACTTTAAAAAATTTTAGTAGCAATGGGATTCATTTCTATAGGAAGTTTGTAAGGAAATGAAACCTTTTTTGTCTTAAAATTGCTGCATGAGTGTTATCTGTTGGTTGACATCAAATCTGTGAGATACTTTATAAATTTCTAATGTCTTCTTCAAAGCGTTACCATCTTTTAGTAGCCTGGATCAAAGATTCTACATTTGACTGTAAAATTGGGAAAGGCAGTCACCAAAACTCATGTGCGTATCCTTTCCTTTGCTGAAAAATAATCTACTCAACTTGCTATTATGCCCTTTTGCTGACAAACAGAATCACATTTGGAAGATAATTTACTTCAAAATAGAAACATCGATCCATTACCTAAAATAGACCACATTTTTAGGTTCAGTCCTCCTCCACATTTTAATTTTAGCATTTATTATTGGTACTAGTGGCTTTAAATAGGTTGGTTTTGTGGCAGAATCCCACATACATGTGACTTCTGGCAAAAATAGCTCCTGGCAAAAAATTGCAAAAATGGAGACCAGCCTAAAGCTAGGGTGAAAATATCTTCTGTGTATAGACACTAAGGGTGGAGAGTGAGTCAGTCTGGAGAGGGAAATTTAGGGAGAAAGGAAGGCAGTTCTGCAAAAAGATGACATTGTAGTCTCTAGAAATCATTTTCTAGTACATCTGTGGCAGTGAGTAGAGAATGAGCAGTAACCATCACTTATGGCTTCTGGACTTTCCTCCTAACCTTGGCTCTAGAAATAGATTGTACTTGCTCTAACATGTACCGACCAGCAGTCATCCCACCTACTGAAGACAGGCACAGCAGATCACCATTCCAACACAAATACCAAGAAGGATATGTCATACCCATCTTGGGCAAAATCCCACAATTGTCTATTGAAAGCATTTACATTCATTCACTCTGTGGTTCTCCATGTTTGAATTACTGTTCTAGTGAGGGAGCTACAAGTTACGTGCACTTATTATGCTGGATCTGTGGTGAGGAGGACGTGAATACTTTTCCACCATTTATTTTCTCAAATTTTGGTGATTGGCTTTTTCAGAAACTATGTTAAGCAAACTAATCAGTCCTCGGTCAGAATTAGTGTAATGAGATCATGAAGCAGTTCAACCATGCATACAGAAGGACTGGTAATAGTGGGATGTTAGTACACGGATATTGAATTCAGCACTCCAGGTTGCAGGAAGAAAATAAAACCTGTTGGTTTCTTCATTGAAAGTCATAGTCTTTGCTTTTTCTGCAACCTACCAGTCATTATCAAGCTCCGAAAGCAAATGAACGAGCTGGCTTCTTTCAGGCTCTAGCAGGAGACAATGACAGCTCTTTTCAACAACCGTCCCTCACAGTCTTAGAGGTCACATTACTGATTAACAGCCCATATGCATCAGCCTCAGTTTAGTCATCTGAATTATTCTGGGTCTTTAGCGTGCATCTCAGACTTTAACTTTACTGTAACTGCCTAATTTAACGTTATTAAAGCATTTGCCTCCAATATCAATGTAAATATTATCATCTTGCTCAAAAATTGTCAGCTGGTGTCAAGGTGACCTGTGAACCCCTGACTGTGCAGGGCAGCAGAAAAGGGATAGGAGAATGAATTAAGGCTGGGAAAACCATAGAAAGGCCTTGCAAAGATGAAGATATGAAATGGATATGATAAAAATCTGTCACGCTATTTTTTCCAGAAAATTCACAAGGTGGATGGAAAACAGGACCAGGACAGTAGTAGACATGCCTGAGCACTGGTACTTTCCTTAGTAGCCCGTGGGGTGAATTCTGTGAAGAAACAGGGAGTTGGTCAATGCTACCCATTTCACCTGATCTGTCATTCCTACAAGGCAAGGAGCAGCAGGGGAGAAGGTGAGGTTTACTCAAAGTATGTTTTACCTCGGCTTTTCAAAAACCAAGTTGCAGGCACAAAAGTCATACAGGTCCCTGGAAGATCTATGTCTCCACCTATGGATAGACAGGTGATAAATACTTATTTTAACTGTATAGCTGTCTGGTCTTCAACACTCTGTCACTTGGTGTCTCTGTATGCACTAGGGAAAATATGGCTATAGACTTGTACAGACTAATTTGACTGCTCCAGAGGGCAGTTATTGTACCCCAGGAAATTCTACACAACTAAGAGCATCCTGATCCATTTCAGGAGGTGCTTAAGCACAGATCAGGAACTGGGGACCAGACTGCTTTTAGCAACCAAGACTACTGTGAAACAGGGCTTTTGCTTGCTTGTTTGTTTAGAAACTACTTTTCTAAAGGTATTTCAGAGATTTTCCAGCTTAAAGTACATGGGATCCGATCCAAAACCCAGCCAGGTTACAGAGTTTATAGTGAAATGCAGTGCTTTGTTCCCTTCAATCTAATCCCAGCACGGTGATGAGCACCACCAGTTCCCATTAAATCCAATACAACCACAATGGCAGCTGAGACCACTCAGTTGAGAATTGTCCCTCTTAAAGTAGATAGATGGTAAATTGTAGCATAATGTTCATATAATCTTTTGTATTTAGTAAAACTGCAAATATGGCCTTTTGAAATAATGTCTTCTTTCCTGAAGTAGCTGTAGTCCTACAGGCATTATTTGACAGTCTAGTAGTAAAAAGTCTTATTAATATGCCTGTGAAAGAAAGGTATACAGAAAGAGTTTTAATGCAGTTTGCCACAGGAAAATTTACTAGCTGTGTACCTTCATGAGTCACATATGTTGACTATAGTATTTACGATGAGGTTGAGAACCAAGATATATTAATAAGTTAATGAAAATTACTTATGCTGTCTTTTTGCAATTAATCTCCGTCATAAATCTGGAATGAGATCCATAGAAATTTCAACACGAAAACATGAAATATAAGATTAATAACCTGAAATTGTGTACTGCTATTGAATTGTATGTAGAAATATTGTATCTTTAAATGTAATTAATTTCATTCAAATTCTGCATACATAAATGATGAATGTGCTGCAGGACAGTATTAAGAAAAAATAAATGGATTAACACGTACTGCAGATCTTGGCACACAATGTTAGTTTTGCTGTAACAACCTTAGATATAGGGGGATTCTAACTAAGGGATAAAGTTTGGATTTCCATTTAAAAAGAAGTCATCACACTATAATTTTTTACTTTTTTTTTAAGTACTTGCAAAAAAGTAAAATCTCTACTTTTAAGCATAGCTGATTGATTTCCATCCTTGGCTATCTTTTATTCCTCACTTTCTGAATAATGAAAGCACTGGATAGTGAAAGCACTTGTGAGAAGCAAGAAGAGGAAACGTGTATCATGCCAGTTGTCCGTATTTCCGTGATTTAAAAACCCTAAGAGACCAGGAACCACATTACAGCCTATATTGGTACTTTAAACTGTTATTGTTTGAATTTTTTTCAGTGCTGAAAGAACAGGTAATTTTTGTTCTATATGTGGTATTTCCTTTAAAATAAATCTATAGAAACAGACACAACCAACCAATAGATTAGCAAGAGCAGTGCTATAGAAGGATGTCAATTTGCCACACCCAGCCTTTCTTCACAGGATAAAGAGGGAGGAGAAGATGCTTCTTTCTTTTATGACAATGTTGCTGTGATAAATGGCTATTTAGAAGCACCTGGGTTTCATGCACTCAATATATTCGTCCCAATTTGATGCTGTTTTGAAAGAGGCTTTGGTAAAGAGGGGTTCCTTTTCTACTGTCTTGCATATTGTCTTGGATGGAAGTGACCATCACGACGATCCTAAATAACACAGTCCTCAGGTTTCCTCAAATGATCCCTGACACTCTCAATATTTCTCTGAAACTTATTTTCTTGGCAGGTATTGATGTTGATTAGGAAGAGTTAAGTGAAGCCTTCAGAGTCCCTTTGGCATATTGCTCATAACCTCACTCAAATGGAAGGGTCAAAGAGTGAAATGAGAATGAAATGGTAGGTAGAAGAGGCCTGAGAAAGTATTTTTAGGAAAAAAACACACATGGGGAAAGAGCGGCCTCTGCACCTTTGCTAATGTACAACCTCATGAATTAAGTTCCAGAGAGAGGATGAATTTGGACTGTATGCAGTGTGCAGCCTTTGGGCTTGCCATACTAGCAAAGAAATTCACTGTACAAAACCTAAATCAGCCTTCACTGATTCCCAAAACTAACCAATCTTTTTAGATATGGCTGTCTTCAAAAACTGGCTCAGAATTGGACATAAATGCTGTTTTATCTCTAAAAGCATTTATCAACTTAATTTGAATTTCCCCTGGATGCAATTTTATAGGTCTTGGCTTTTTCTATTTAGTTTATATCTTGCCTTTTTTAACATTATTACATTTGAAACTGGGCAGTCTGGCTGAAAACTTATTCTTGGCTGGCTTTAATTTTCTTTTTCTGTAGACAAAAAGTTATTTTACAACATGGAGGCAGGGTCGATCTGCTTGAGCGTAGGGAGGCTCTACAAAGAGATCTGGACAGGCTGGATCGATGGGCTGAGGCCAGTTGTATGAAGTTTAACACGGCCAAGTGCCGGGTCCTGCACTTCGGTCACGGCAACCCCATGCAGCGCTACAGGCTTGGGGAAGAGTGGCTGGAAAGCTGCCCGGCAGAGAAAGACCTGGGGGTGCTGGTTGACAGCCGGCTGAATATGAGCCAGCAGTGTGCCCAGGTGGCCAAGAAGGCCAATCGCATCCTGGCCTGTATCAGGAACAGCGTGGCCAGCAGGAACAGGGAGGTGGTTGTTCCCCTGTACTCGGCACTGGTGAGGCCGCACCTCGAGTCCTGTGTTCAGTTTTGGGCCCCTCACTACAGGAAAGACATTGAGCTGCTGGAGTGTGTCCAGAGAAGGGCAACCAAGTTGGTGAGGGGCCTTGAGCACAAGTCTTATGAGGAGCGGCTGAGGGATCTGGGGTTGTTCAGTCTAGAAAAGAGGAGGCTGAGGGGAGACCTTATCGCTCTCTACAACTACCTGAAAGGGGGTTGTAGTGAGGTGGGTGTTGGTCTCTTCCGTCAGGTGTCTGGGGATAGGACAAGAGGAAATGGCCTCAAGTTGAGGCAAGGGAGATTTAGGTTAGATATTAGGAAAAATTTTTTTACTGAGAGGGTTGTCAAACATTGGAATGGGCTGCCCAGGGAAGTGGTTGAGTCACCATCCCTGGAGGTATTCAAAAAGCGAGTGGACAGGGTACTCCAGGGCATGGTTTAGGGGGCATGGTTAATGGTTGGACTTGATGATCTTGAAGGTCTTTTCCAACCGAAATGATTCTATGATTCTATGATTCTATGATTCTATGTTGTAGATAGGTCCGTACTGAGAAAGTCTGCTGAAGTTTTGTTTTCTGAAATTTAATATAGGGGTCATTTTTCATTGCTATTTCATATAATTCAAGCTTCATGCCTGGCAAGCTGACAAATGAAAACCACGAGCTCACCAATTAATTAGAGGGAGGTACCAATAATCTCACTTTCCCGATCTGTATCTGCCCCTTCCTGGCAAGTATTGTCTTGTGATAGGGAAGAATGCATGCAACTATTAGCATATGGTATCTTGAAGAACCACTAGTTGATAAATATTTTTCATCAATATCATAATTATTAAAGATAGAAACATAATAAAATAGGGCTAGAAGGGAGTTCCAGGGTAATCTTACCTGTCTCAACACCTGAGAACCCAAACTGTCACTGCACAGCTCTTTGCATGACCTGTTTCAGGGCCACCTGTTGTTCAGAGAGAGTTGACCAGAGATTTTATCTATAAATGCCAGGGGTATTTCTTGTTGGTGCTTTTGGAGGAGGAGCTTCTCAAAGGACAGCTAGGAAGTAAGTGACCATACAGGCTGGAAGGAAACTGAGCAAGCGGATCTGAAGATAAAGGGAGGACAAGGACATTGGCAGACTATTATCAGTCTGAGAATATCACCTGGGGACAGGATCATGAGACAGGAGTGGTGGCAGAGCATCAAAACAGTAGTGAACAGGATGGAAATGCATGAGAATGGTGAATTAGCACATACCAGGAATGGAGAAAGGGTCAAACGTGGCCCTTTTTTTTCAAGCTGTATTTTCAAACTGACATAACCTCCACACTCTTTGGAGTGAAAGAACTTCATCAAAAGTTTAGAACTTCAGAGGCTAATATAATGCCACCTACTCATTTAAAAGTTGTAATTTTAAGCATAGAGGGAAGACAATGAATTGTTTTCAACAATATTGTTGAAATGCTGATGATAAAGGTAGTGCTTATTCTCTGATCTACATTAGGAATTCATAGGATTAAAAATCTGGATGGAAGTCTCTACAGTAACAGGTGGCAACTGTAAGTCAGCATGTGAGGCAACTGACTAATGGGCTGTGTGTATATGGAGAGAATATAGAGCAGAAATAATGTTTTAATTGTCTTTGGTAGCCAGTACAGTGCGTCAGTACAGAACAAGCTTTCCTTCTTGTTGTGACATTTGGTAAAGCAGTTTTCACAAAACCATTTTCACTGGAGGCTGAGGTCTGTATTTTATTCCTATGAAAGAATGAAACTCCTGCGTCAGCCTGGTAGATGGCAGATAAGAACTGTACATAAAGCAGAAGGATGAAGTTCAAGTTGCCATGTTAACAATCTGGTATCTATGTGGAAATGTAATGGGCTGTTGACAAAATGTCTTCTTCTGGCTTAGTACCCACCAAGGTTCCCCGCTGAGGAACTTTTAATCAGTGACAAGAGGTTTACCTCAGTTGCACCCTGCTGTAAGAGAACATGCAGGAAGAAATTACTGTACTACATAGTTTCAGAGTTACAGGGAGAGTGCTGGAGAAGAATGATATCAAAATGCAGAAGAAAAGCAACACAATTTTAGATGTTTTCTAGCAAAGGCTAGTCTTTGTGCTCGTGTTGTACCTTGTTCACAGGTAAAAATACAGGGGGGGTTTCTATGAATCTTTTCACCTCTTACAGACCCAAGAGGAAGTGGCCTTCTGAAGCAATTGAAAGGATTCTCCAAAGTCAGTTGCTCTACCTGCATTTCACAGGCAGGAGAGCCAGTGTTTGTGGATAACCAGCTGCTCAGAATGGGAAGTCCTTCCTGTTGTTTTGGTTGTAAAGCACAGATATAAACTGTGCTTGCCCAAGTTTATGTGTGCACATGCGTATGCTAAAAGCTGTAAACCTGGCCTGTACCGTACTTTGGCAACAGGTGTTGTTTTTCTTTTCTATGATTCCAAAATATTTAAAAAAAAAAAAGTGGGAGGTACTGTAGGCAGCACTGACAACTTGCAAATACTGTTTGTTCAGAAAGAAATGGAAGTACAAAGAAGTGCCTAGAGAGAAAACTTACAGCTGCTAAGAAGAAGAATGGTTATATTCTAAACATAGGTCTTAGTATGTCAAAGAAGAGTCAGACTGATTTTGTAGATATTTCAGAGTAAAAACCAACAGGAATTAACAGGACATTTTATGTTAAAAAAAAAAAGGAAAAAAAATGTTACTTATTAGGAAGCCACTGGTTCCAGAAGCAGACAAGGTTACACAAGAGCAGAGTAACTACAAAGATAAATAGAAGTATACACCTGTTCACCATATATAAAATATTGCAATACCACCAAGCAAATGAGGTGCATATTCTCCTGTCATGTTTCACCTGTCCCAGAACAGATATTTCACTGATAGTCTGAACATGTCCCAGACTTTAACTATATTGAGGAATCAAGAGAAAGGAAAAAAAGATTCACAGATTCATTTTCATTTTTGGAGGGCTTAGTCCTGTATTTCTCTCTGTGCTAAATGGCTACATTGAGTCCAATGCATTGCCATATTGGCTTGTACATTTTGTTTACCCCTTGAAGTCAGCACCAACATCCTGTGCTGCTTTTCATACATATTTTTGTTTTCTGGGGCAGCTGCCTCAAAAAGAATGGGTTTTGGGATGAGCCTATATAACATACAAGGTTATGCCATTACTTGCTTGGGAATTATATATGATAATATGCATCTAAGTAAAGCTGAGTCAACAGGTCAAAAAAAGAAACATTATTCATGTTATACATATTAAATCAAACATCTGTATGAGGGAATAAAGTGAGATCCTTTGTGCTCTCTCTTCTGTGTAAATTGCCTTTACAAAGGGAAAAAATTATATCTGTGCCTTCTCTTTGAACTCAGTAAATGCCCTCTGGGTCAGTTATCAAAGAAGAAGGGGACTTCTTTACAGTCATCTTACTAAAAGAATTATAGAGCTCTTCGAGGAGGTGACATGCTTTTGGGTACTGTAACGCCCACATCAATAATATTAAATAGCATTTGCTGTTAAAGGGAATCCTGTTACGAATGAATTTCTGGTCTAAAACTCAGATTCCATCTAATCTTTTAGTTGGTTTCATTCCTTTGAGACAGTCTTGAATAGAAGCATTAGGTTTGCTCAGGCTGTATAGCATTTCTTTAATGCCAGCAACTACAAAGAGGTTTTTGCTAAGACCTTAGAAAAGGATCTGGAATTTCAGGTATTCTTTTGGAACTTTTTCAAATCTGTTGTTTTCTAGTACTATGAAGTGTTCTCTTTTTTCTCTTAAAAATAAAAAAATCTTTTCTGCAGCTGCGCTTAGAGTCCAGTTTTACACCTTCTCTTTCAAATCACTAATAACCTGTAACTAAATGCCTGTCATGTTCTATCCTTAGTTGACAAGAATGTTTTATGCATGGATGTGTGCACTCTCACACACAGAGAATCACAGAGCAGGAATGTTGGAACAGATGTAAAGTGATCATCTGGTCCATCCTCCATCCACATGCCGATTGATATATAATCTGTGTGTTTTCCTGTGCACTGCATCTGTGTATGTTATTCATGTGCAAGAAGATGGGTTTTTTTTCAGATTTGCCATTTTTCTGCTCACTTTTTTTAGCAGCCTTTTTTGAGAATTAGTATTTTCTTTGTGTGTCAATAGTCAGCCATTTGACACCTAGTTAGTAAATTGGCTGTATTGTGCTCAGAGTTCTTTTTCTTCAGGAATCTTATCTGCTGGAATATAAATTGTCTGGCAGGTATGAGACAAAAAAAGCCAACTAAATGTTCAAGAAACCTGTCAGTTAAAGAAGAGAAAACATCAGCCCGTTGAACATTTCCCCCTTTGCTTGTGTTTCCCTTTGTAACAACAATTGCTTTCATGAGAATGCCTAAAGCAATTTCAGTGCTATGTGTTGGTGAGGAATAATGCCTCTGATAAGGAATATTGTGGGTTTGTTTTCTGATTAAGTGTTGAAAAGATCCTGTTGTGCATTCTTGGCTCTGCATAGTTTAATCTTGTAAGTCATTGAAAAGCAGGAGACACTTCAGCTCTCCCAGCTGATTGTCACAATGAAACTGTGAGATAAAAAGTGATCTGAATGATACTTTTCAATTTAAAACTGATTGTACATTGCCGAACACGTATGCTAACACACACTCACTGTCCTGTTTTTAGGACTTTATTAAGTCATTCCAATATTGAGATTTTTAGTAAAACCACTATCGGGAAAATTATTTAAGGAAAGAATCCCGAAAAATGGAATAGATTCCAGAGTCCATCTTCAGAGACAATTATACTCATTAATATCTAAACCAAAAGTTTTCATGCTGGGATCCACAGAGTGTTGCTAAGGATCCTCAGAGAGGAGGCTTGTCCACTGTAGCTGCCAGGTAGAAACACATTATAATTTCTGTAACACTCTGTCCATGTGTGCAGTTGCTATTGTTGCCATAAGAAAGTTATGTGACCATGACTGAGGGATGTAAACAATACAAGCAAAGGTAAATGGCAGGTAAAGTGTCTCTATGCAGCTCTCAGTGGGGAAAGGAGGAGTCAAAGACCTTTCTCTGCTACCAAAAGATTTAAAAGTCCCATTTCAGGGTAGCACTTCAAAAATACATAAAAACTAGGCTGTTTATCAAAATCTCCTTAAGCAAACTATTTTCCTATTGCAGGCAAAGAATAAGAGGCAGGAAGTGTGGAGTGTATAGTGAACTGAGAAAAAGAAAACATTCCCTGAGGGCAATTTCACCCCTAAATCACCAGCACATATATCTGCCTTGTCTCCAGCTTAACAGGGTGGGTACCCATAGCCATACCCATACCCGTACCCTTTCCCCCCAACTCTGAAAATATTTATTTTCTTGAAATATGTCCCGCTAAGTACTGGGAACAGAGGGATGCCCCTCGGGGCGGATGAAGGCACTCTCCATGGTCCTGCAGACAAAGCACCTGCCCTGCCCATGCCTGGGTCAGGATTATGGGAAAAGACCATCGCTCTGACTTTTAAGTAAACGATAGCAGAAAGCAAGAGGCTTTCATGCAAAGAGTCTTCAACACTATTTCTGCTTTTCTAGTTACTAAGCAGAATAAGTGATTTAGGTGAGCGTATGGCTCATTTCTTATCAGTTGTGCAGTGGCTCTGTTGTAAACAGGTTCTCTCCCTGCAAAAAATGCTTTATGAGATATGAATTGCAGATAAGGAAAACTAGCCAAAAAGGCTGTAACAAATGAGAACAGACAAAGCAGTGAATCTGCTCTGCAAGTGTGTGAAATGGGAGTTCAAACTACAATTGGACAATGCAGCAGAGAAAACAAGGTCACCCTCTCCCTCTGACTGAGGAAGTGAGCAGAGATTTGGGCAGTAATGTACTAATTTTCTCCCCCACACCCCATATGGGAGGCTGTCACTGTATTTCTTCTTTACCCAACAAAAAAAGATACCTAGAAGAACCGATACTTGGCATATCCCAAGGTAGGTGAGTTCTTTCTCACGACTGGTGGCTGTGGATGTAAAGCTGAGTTGTGGAGAAATCATTTGCTGCTGGTCTGAAAATGAGCTGAAACCTGCAAAAAAAGATGGAACGATTTAGGAAAATAGCTACCAAAATGATACCAGGAAAGAGAGAGAGTGGATGAAATGCTCTCTTTCTTATGCAACTTGGTTGTGTGTCATGTTAGTTCTCCAAAGGCAGTCTCTTTTTTAATTTTCTGAATATAAATTGTGTCCATAATACTGTGTCCAGTCTCCTCTTTTGCTGATCTCTGCTGCCATCAACTTTGCTTAAGTTGACCTTTGAACTCATGGTAAGGAAAATTTAAAAAGTAAGAATGTTATAGGTTCATGATGGAAGGACAAGGTGAGACTGAGATTTGGAATGAATATTTATATATATAATTCTGAAATGAGCTTACTACCTTTTTTGAGTATACAAGGTGAGTTCTCCAGCTTCTTCCAGGTTACTGTTTGTGAGAACAATGGTAGAAAGACAAAATGAAATACCTCAAAGCCCTTTCTAGCTTTGGACATACAAAACCATGCTATTCCAAGGAACTTTGAACTCAGAACCCCGTTTTCCCAAAGACATTCTCCTCTCTCCTCTCCCACCAGCGGTTCTTTGAGATTTCCTCCAAAGTATTTGTGCGTTGTCTTGGAGAGGGAGGTTGAGAAAATAGAGCATGAATTACCCTTTGTCTGCATGGCGGGTGGTGTAGTCCCTCACCTTTGTCACTGATTATCCAACATTACTTGCTTGAGCCCACTGACTGACAGTCTCTTCAGTACACTTGGTTCTAAGGGCCCCAAATTCCCCAAGAACTGCATCAGGTTCACCAAGTAGATGATTCAGATGCCTATTGTTAAGCATAATGAGAGATTCATTTACAATTTCTGTCTATATGAAGTGTTTTATATCTAGAGGAGAATGTGAGGCAACATTTTTAAAGCCTAAACTGTCATAAATTATAAATGCTGACATACACTGTGTTGTATAAAGTTTTTTACATTTATTTAATGATGTCATTAATTGCTCAGGAAATAAAAATCAAGCAATTAGCATCTCTAAAAAGAATATGTACATATAAACGTAAGACTTGCCAACACAGCTGGAAAGCTAGAAAGGAGGGTATGAAATAACTTAGCTCTATGCCATCTTTTTATAGCACATTCTGTACCACTGGCCAATCGTGGTATTTCACAACACAGGTAGTAAATCACATCTACCGTAGTGTGTCACACATAGCAGATTAAAGAGAAGAAGTCCTGTTTTCATTCCGGTTGCACTTTAAAATCATCATTAGCAGCTATGATCCATTACTGGGAAACTACTGTCAAATGGTATAATAAATCAATGGGTTAGAAGCACTCAGTACTCTGCATGCACATCACACTTGCACTTTTTATAAATGTTCTTTTGTACACTGTATCACTTGTAGAAAAATACAGATGTGCCTCTTTATGGAGTTCATTGTCTAGTAGCTCCCTCTGTCCTAGTCTTCTATCACAAAAATCTTTCAGCTTTTGGCCCTTGTTTTCATGGTCTCCTTTCAACATAACGTGCAGGTCGGCTAGAACAAATTATATTCCATGCCCTGCATTAGGAAGATTGGACCAAATTCCTTTCTGGCAATATAGTACCTGGCAGTAGGACTGCAGAGCATTTGCCATAGACATGGGGTAATCCAGAATGCTTTCCAAATGCACAGCTGAATGGGGCCGCTCCAGTCCAAAAGTGAGGAAAACCTGGATGAAGGAGAGTGATGGTTTGATCATGCAATGCTGATTCTGCATATTTTTACTATGATTCTTTCAAATGAGACAAAACCACAGAAACTAATTGTTCTTTCTGCATGTAACATGCTGATTATTCTCTACACGTGAAGCATACCCTTACACCAGATAGCTGACTTACTTAGGTCTTGCATGGATATATGCTAGATAGGGAAAAAGTGGAATCAAACAAGTACTTCTGTGACATGCAAGCACTTCCTCTAAAGGCCAGCCATGCACAGTGAGAGTATGTAAGGATGTCACCCACCTGGTTATAGGCACTGTGCAGTTTTAGTATAATTCAGCTCTATTGCACCAGACTGGGAAGGCAGCTCGTTCTTTTGCATTCAGCCAGCACCTGCTCCACTTTGTAAGCTGTCAATGGGCGCTGTGTGCTTGAAAATGGTGTAGGAGGAGCTTATGGTAGGGGACTTCGGGTTGCATGCGGATAAATTAACCACCGTGCTTAAGAAACAGAATAGAGGAGGCAGTCTACAGGGGAAAACCAAAAATAAATGTATCCTACCTGTGTGTTAAAGTAAGTATAGCCATGCAATGAGTTCCTCTGGTCTTCCGAGGCTTCATGACCATGAACAACATGAGGTTGTAGATGAAGACAAGGGAATCCTTTTCAGTTCACAAGAGATTCTGTGATGAATAAGTATGTTGGGCAAGATTCAACCCTGGGTTAACCAGTCACCTCACCTAGCAGCACGGACAGCAGCTCAAATGCTCAGTTATTGTCATAACTTGTTCACAAGTTCAAATCGTCCCCCAAATAAATAATTGCTAATAACTAAAAATGTCAAGGAGGGGAAGTTATTTACCTTTATTCTCTCTTTTTTTTTCCTTTTTTTTCTTTTTTTTTTTTTTAATTTTAGGAGCTGCTATACATCCAAATCAGACAGTCTCTTATTTTATCACTTCTGGTATGTTAGGCAAGGTTTCCATATCATCTCATGAAAATTTCTACATAGGACTTCTTTTCAAAGTGACTGTTCTCTTCAATCCTAAACACATCATAAATTTAACATTCAGAAAATTTTAGAAATAAAAATGAGGAGAGTAACTGCTGACCAGGCTGGAACCCTGTATTTTCACTGTTCTAGGGAATTTGCTTTTATCCTTGTAGACTGCAGAATAGAAGCATTGAGAAATACCTACACTGGGTCATTCTTATAACATTTTACATTCTGTTATGATCTTTTATCTCTCCTTTAAAGGTCTGTACAGTTGAATTTATGATAGTAGGTCAGACTGGTGGGAGAAAGAGTATGAAAAAGAGAACCTCACATTTTTTTTCCTTATTCTGTAGAACATTTACTAAAAGATTACTTCCTGTGAAATGTGAACTAAGCATACGTTGTGATGATGTGCTCTGCCATTAAGAACTTTTTTGTTCTAGATTTTGTTGATTTGGAACCCATTGATGACTTTGCAGTTCATATGAATTGTAGCTATTCATGTGTATGTATACATATATAGAATTTCCTTTAAAATAAAATAAACATATTGTTAAAAAAAACCCCAACAGAATAACTGAGTTCTTTTGCCAAGATAAGCATACCCTTCAGTGCAAAGGTGTAACAGTGGTGACACTACAGGTCAGAGTATGTAAAGTAATGCTCATTATTCTGTAATTTTTCCCCAAAGGCTATGACCTTCAGTGAAAATAAATAACATTTTGAAAGCAAAGGTAATGTAATTATTCATAGACTGTTTTGGATTAGTTGGCAGAAAAGCAAATATTTCAGTTTCAGCTTGAAAATCAAGCCATTATTTAACTTTCAATGTGCAGTTCCCATAGTAAATTCATTTTTAATGGGATGGTGTACCTGGTTTGTGCTTGGTAATTCAGCTATAAAAAATCTGAGCTGTGCCCCATAAATCAATCTGAATGGTATGCCATAAGACTGCAATAAATTTATGAGCTGCCTTAAAAAAAAAACCAGAGCATGTATTAAGTATTTTATGTGTTGTACATATCACAAGTCAAATCTTTGACTCTAGAAATACAACTATGGGAGGTTTTAAAATGGTAAAATCTCATTTGGGTCACCTGGAATCCTTTGTATTTAGTATTTCCCCAGCCTGCAACTGATCTTTGGGATCCCTTTCAGATTTATTGGAAGATCTGGCTGTGAGTCACTTCCAGGGAGTCTTGCTGAAGTTCCTTAAAGATAACGTACATTTGTGCTACCGGAAAATATTTACTAATGGGGAAGCGTAGCTGTATATGTGACAACTGTTTGTCTCTGCAGGTCATTCATTTCATGGATGACAGTAGGGTCCCAGAGTTATATGACTCCAGCCCCTCACAGAGGCTTTTTCTTCTGTATCTTAAGGATTAATATGTGATGCACACAGTAGTCAGAATGATGAGAAAGGTGTAGAAGCCTAAATAGGTGGAGTAACCTTTTGCTAGTATTTTTAACAAGCAATGATGTAGGAAACTTTGTGTCTGAAGCCTGGCTGGAGACCATCTTGATTGCTGTTGGGTAGCTGACAGCAGCGTGTTTTTGGTGCCAAAGTTTCTACATCAGCTGAAACACAGAACTGGTAATGGCACTGGGTGAGCACATGGAGCCACATCTTTGCGGAGACACCAAGCCGGCTTTGGACAGCCACAGCATCTCCCATGGAAACAGAGAGAATATTATACTGGGTCGATTTAATGACTAGTTCATGCAAAGATTAAAATCTGACAGAGCAAGCAGTAATGATGTCATTATCCTCTTTCTACCTACAGAAAGTTAAAAAAAGATGGAATTTATTAATTCTAAAATCCTGAAGGACATGCTGAAAAAGGGACTTCTCAATTACATGATGCTTGATTTAATAAATCGGAGAACAAAATGCTGTGTCATACTGAACTTTTCCTCCTCTCCTCTTGTACATTCATGCCTTGAGTTAACTATCTCAGGTTCTGTTTGGGGTCATTTTTAAATGAAACCTAATTTTCATTCAAGCATAGTTGTTCCAAATCATAGTAAAAAAACCCCTGTCATCCCTTATTCTGTAAAGAGTTAAAAATATTACAGTTAGGAATATAAATGAACATGTTAGATATATGATAATTTAAATAAATATTCATGTGCACACAGTATCTGATATTGTATACAAAAGTAACACTCTGTAAGGGAAACAAATTGAAATTTTGTTGACTTTTCATGTTCTTGACAGCTAATATCATGAGCAATACTGATGGTGCAAGTGACTTTTATATGAATCAGTTTATTCAGGCTGACATATGTGGGCTAGACTTAAGAGGGAAAAGTATGAACTGAAGTCTTGGATGCAAGACAGTTCAAGACTCAAACCCCATTATTTGTATTTCCAATGAGTGATTAATGGGTTAATGTTTCAATTTTCAGGATGCAAATGGATGTCTTGTTTTTTCAGCATCTGGATGGCAAACTTCACTCAGTATCAAGATTACTCAGGATTGGTCCACTTGTTTTGCTTCCTGTGTGTTAGTAACCTCCAGATATTTTGAATCTATTTCCCTCCAGAAAGCGAGAACTTAGAAGACATTATGATCCATCATACTGAACTTTTCATGCAAGTTACCGAACATCTGGTTTAAATTATGTAGAAAATGTTGACAGGTACTCCAGTGAAATGAAATTTCCCTATTAAGAACTGCAGTTCCTTTAGTTATCTAGCACACTGACTAAAATACTAAAACGCAAAAATCTGAAAATGCACCATTGGTCCTGCTGTACACCTGTATTTGCATCATCAATTTCTGCAAATTAAATGCTTTTTCATGGTTTTAAATATTTAAAGAGTTAACAGAGATTCTGAAAAAGCTCATTATCTTAGAAATGAGTGATCTAAAGCAAGAGAGAAACCTGTTGTGTAGTATACATTGTAGGTACTCTACTGAGACAACAAAGAATAGAATAAAATATTTCAGTTGGGAGGGACCTACAGTGATCATCTAGTCCAACTGCCACTCACAACCTTCAGATAGCCTTCAGATAGTGAGACAGACTATGTGACTTCATTCACAGCACGCAGAGTCTAAAAGTAAAATTCTACTAGCTACCACTGCTTGAAGCTGAGTGACAGGGTATATTCGTTTTGAGTTGATGTTAGTTTGGCACAGTCATCTGATTTTTGGTCAGTTAAGAGAGTGAGCAGTAAGAGTTTGTGTCTTGCATTTGATAAAATTTAGATATAGCCTAATTTTTTATAGCCTTGATTTTTTAAAGGTTAGCATGATCTAGTTCCAAGAAATATACTTTTAATGCTGTGAAAAAGATAGTATCAAAATCAAATGAGAGTTGCTATAAGCAGACTGTATCTTCCAGTTGAAAAACAAAGCCTTGTGTGTTTCATGTTAACTTTGCCATGCAGACAGGTCTTAAGCAAGACCGATTAAAATAATTTAAAAAAAGAAAATTGATTCAAATGGTGAGTGAGACGCTTGTGTTCTCAGCAGCGGTAGTGAGGCACTAGGTGAGATTCAGAAGCGAGCCATCTAAACAAGTATAAACCATACTGTCAGCTGTTTCCCACCATCTGCATCTCTGCATACAGATACATATACGGTAATGGCAAGGTAAACAACAGTCTCCTTTCACTAAGGACATCTGTTTGTAGGGCTCTGCCTTTCCCCTAGCAATACACCCAGGTGCCCTATACACAGCCTATGAGAAAACAGTGAGTTGGGCTGATCATTACAGTCTCTGCTAGTATTCTTCCTTCCCCTGCTCTCTATTCCATGAATATTTCCTTACCCACAGGCAAAGAAGAGAAATTCTGAAAAGATCTGAGTAAAAGACAAATCTTTGTCTGATTCCTGTATCAAAAGGAGCACAGTTGCATCTGCAAGACACATCTCTTCCAGTCTCCACATCTTCCTTATAAAACTGGCAAAACCTTGTCTTCTGCTGTCCTCCTAGGACTTTTGCTACCTTTGAAATGTAGGTAATCAGCTACACCTCCTGAAGTTCTTCATGGTGGTGAAACCTGTAATTAACATTTTAAAAAGTCTTGTTTGACACAAGACAGCACTATTTCCTTTTAATCTCTTTATGTATTTAAAACAGAATTTTGACAGTATCTGCAGATTCCCTGTTCTATTCCTCTCACTCCAAAAAACTTTTTATAATAAGTGTGGAAACATTTTTTTGAAAGAAATCACTAAAACCTGCTACTTTTCTCAGATATTTTGAAAAGTAGCCAAAGAAATACCTCTAAAAGAAAACAGTTTTTAACACCTTTCCAATTTTGCTTTCTCAGTAACTTGGTGTTTCAATGCATGTTACTGGCCACATAGCTCCAGTTCTTCTGAAAAGACACTTCTGAACGTAAACATACTGGATGTTGTGCAGAAACTTTTTTTCATGAAGTGTAGCCTTAGCATCGCAACATAGATCTCACCTGGCAGAAACATCAGCAGAAGACATTTTCCAGGCTACAAAAACCCTCTGAAAGCCATAGTAGGGCAGGTCCCAAGCCATTTGGGTGCTTCAATCTCATATTTCCTAATTCAGCACGTTTGGATTTCTTTTAAACTGAACTTTCACTAAATGAATTTCAAGAGGTTTTGATAAATTTACAATTTCCACTTTTGAAAATAACAGCAACCTCTCTTAGCAGCCCATGCTACCTTACAAACATTTCTCATCAATCCTGTGTCTATTTTAATATACTTCTAATGTTCAGTGTATTTTTGAAATTTTAGGAATTCATATTTTTAGTGTGAAATTTCTAATTTTGTAAAGAATGGAAAAATAGTGAAGTAATCAACTTGAAATAAAATATGTAAATATTTGTTCTCTTTTTTTCTCAGGGGATATGACTAAGATTCACTGCAAACAGCATAGAAAATAGTTTTCGTAAGTAGGATTAACATACAAAGATTAAGGCCAAAACCCATTTTAATATTGTTAGATGGTAAGATTACACTCTTGCTGTAAATGCTGCCTTAATCTCGAAGCTTTGATCTAGACTTGCATGATCCCCACTTAAAAAAAATTATTGAAGTGCAATTGCCATGGGTTGATTATGGTGGTTGTTTAATCAGGTAGCCCTACAGGACTTTATTCTGAGGTATGCTCACATTCCTTTGCTTGCCTCTGGGAGTGGTAAAGATGTTCTGTAAAGAGTGTGAGTTAAATTGGATCCAGTACTTAGTTAATTTAGATCCAGTATGTTACAATGATTTTCAGCTCTTTTCAGTTTGCACCAATGTCTTCCTCTGAAGAGGTAGATGTCTGCAAAATGTTCTAATTTCATGACAATGACTTTGCTTTTGTTGTTTACCTTTTTTGGAAGTCTTAGAAATAGTCTGTCCACGCTTTGCTTTCCTCAGACCACATGTTGAAAACTGCAGCTAGTGTCAGTTGAAACCAGAAAGTAATGATACGCAGAATGGAATTCACTAACTGGAGGTGAGGTTGGCACAGTAAAGTTATCCCTGTGTTATCAGACTTAAAACCATCTCTAGATTTTTATGAATGTCCAAAAGTGATGTTTATATTTCAGCTCTGCACCTTTGCCAAAACAAGACACCTCAAGTACAGGTCTATCACGTAAGCTGTGCAGCTCTATCTTGGAGTTACTGGAAAAATAAGATAGCATTGACTGAGAAAGAAAAGAGCATGCAGTGCACAACAGAATATCCTCTACTGCAGTAACAGGTGTTTTGATGGAACTACCTGATCCTGCAGCTAAGCCAGACTTATTCTGTTTAATGGAAGAGCTGAAAAAAAATCAGATCTTGAGGTAATAGAAATGTAGATAATCTGGTTTGGTTTTTCTTTTATCACAGTATACATAGACATGAGATGTTATTGCATACAGCTGACAGAAGTGTTTTAAATGAAGAACAATAACTGTGCAAGATAAATTAAATGATTTTTCATTGTGTAACTGTCGTAGATCTGTCACATGATTTTTTTCTATGTGTGAGGATTGATTGCTGGCAAATTTTGCAAATGGAAAGCGATCTTAATTGCAAAATATTCCATTCCTTTTTTTATTTTCAAAGGAAATATGAATACAAATTATTTTTATTTAAACATTATGATTTCCAGGCACAATAACAAAAAAGAGAGAGGAAAAAAAAGCCTCTTGTATTTCACTGACATCAGCAAGGCTCTCAAAGCACTTTGCAAGGCTGAGTGAAATAAAACTCATCAGACCAATGTGTTAAGCTCATAATATTATCACTCCTGTATTGTATTACAGCTAGGGGAACTATAGAACAGAGCTACCAAGTAGAATGCATGAAAGTCAGAAGAACCAGCATCTGTGTCAACCTCCTTGTGCATTTTACCAACTCTCCTGTGTTTTTCAATTAGCTCTCTCTCCCTTTGAAAAACAAAGCAACAAAGCATTGTTGCATAAGATTATCTACTCTTCCCCAAAATCTGAAGAAACCTGGCATGTCCCATATACAGTTGGCAGCAGCAATCTAGATGAAGATTGTTGCCATATAAAAAAACCCCAACAAACGAATGGCAGTCTACCGAGTTGTGCAAAGGATACACAACTTATCCTTGCAAACCTGGACAATACAGATGGAAATATTCAGGTTGCCACTGGTAGATGTTTTTCTAAGATGTATTGTCCCTTTTCAAAACTCTCAGACTTGTTCTGTCAAATATCTTTGCACACATTATTCTGACATCATACAATGTTCACTTTGACAACTTTAAGAGCAGGCACAAGATAAGAGGGTATAGATTAGACAATGGCATGATATCAGCCGGAGAATCAGACAGAGATCATCAACTGAAGGGATTAAAGACAAAACCTATTTATATAAAGCTGTTTTCCATAATACATTAGATATATTTGCAATATTTTATGTATTACATAAGAAATACCTGCATCGTAAAATAGATTGACTCTAACTTCTGCAGGATACCCTCACTCTGAAGGGAAGAGTAAGCAGAATAGCAATAGATGCAGCCATCATCTGGGAGGGCCTGCAGCTCCCCAGGGAGTTGATGGATTACTTCTAAGAGATCTGCTACAAATACTGTTAAAATGCAACTATACAATCAGTGGCTTGCAATTTAGCATGCAACAGTGGGGACAGCAACCATCCTTGAAGTGTCTGGAATTTGAAAAAAACACAAGTACGTGTTACCGAGTGTAAACAGCTGGCATTAGCTGAACCTCTGGACAAGCGTGGCGAGACCAAAGCATCAGGTGGATACAAGAAGTAAACCTGAAAAGTGATGAGATACCCTGAGAAGTGATGCATGTAGATCAGAGGCAGACCTACATTTCAAGGCTGCCATTTGAGTACACTTGAGGAGAGGAGTTACTGCTGAGCTGTGCAGTGGCCACCGCCACCCTCGGCCTGCTGGGAAGGACCTCCTAGAACTTGCAGGGCTGGTCACTTCACAGGTAGCTATGTGATAACATCTCTGCCTGCTCACTCTAAAAATGGTCAGAACTCTTTCCTGTATTAAATAAGGACCTTTCTAAGAGGTAGGAGGGGAGTGAGGGGATTAGAGCAGAGGAAAGAGCATCTGACACATCCAGCCGCTAAACAGGTGCACTGTTGAGTTCCTGAACATAACATAATGTCTAGATTCACTGGGTTTACATGAAAGATATTGCCAGGAAGGATCTTCCCTTCTTTCCTCTTTCACCGGTTTAGGGGTGATTAACAGTGCTTGTACTTTCACTGCTGCGCCTGCAGGTAGTGAAGAGATGTATTCACAACAGCAAGCAATTTCACAGCATGAGCACTCAGAAGCATTATTTATTACTACCGTTCTAGCTAAAAAGTCTGAGACTGCAAAACAGTAACACATACAAGATCTCATCACTCATCTGTAATTTGCATTTTTCATGGATACAAACCTGGCTGGCTAATTGGGAAGTCATTTGACTTGAGACTTAATATGCTTTTACTTTTTGATGGATTCAGCATGAAGAGAATATATTGTGTTTTCATTACTTAGAGCCAGGAGCAATTTTCAACTTTCTGTTTTCTAGTTTCAAACAAGAGAAAAGATTTATCTGCCAGAGTAATGGATTGGTCCATCTAATTCAGCATACTTCCAGCAGTTGCCACCAATGCTGTGGCTGTTGCTGAGAGCCTGCCCTTTCCTGATAGTTTTGCTATCAAAGAATACAAAATTGTACAAAAACATGCAGTGGCAGTACAGCAGAGGAAATTCCTCTCTGTTTAAACAGCGCAGGTGATGAGCATTGCAATGAAGGAAATCAAACCTCCAGTTGTCATATCTTCTATGATCAAGGTGAAGGAAAGGGGACTCAAGCATGAGTGTGGCCTTTTGACAGATCACATCATCCCCTATTGCCTCTCCAAGCACTGGTTGTCTTTATTTCCAGAGCTGCTCATATTTAAATACACGTAAGCAGGTTGCTCTTTCTTTTTTGTCCATAACTCAGAGAAGGGTCACTTGTGAAACGAGAGGAACACAGCTCCCAGACTGGGACAGCAGCTGGTTGAAGAAATGCTGCCAACATGAAATATGACCCAACGCACAGCTGCTGACTCACACGGGGGGTGGAGGGTCTCCACCTCTGCAGCTACTGCCAGCAGAGGCGTTGGACTCATGTCATCTCCTGTCATGGCTGACTCGCTGGGTGGAGAGTGACCACAAGTAATTACAGAAAAATAGGGAGGAACATCTGGATGAATCTAGTCTCACCCAGCAACCACTGTCATGATTTGACTTTCTAACAGCTATGGTGCTGTAAAAAGGTTTACCCGTCAAAATTGCCCTCAAACCAAATCAAACCCATAATTCATTTTCTCCTCCTCCTCCAGAGGGAAAAGAATGCCATAGTTTATTTTGCCAATTATGTGATCAACATCTAACTGTGAAATGCTTTACAAAAATAGTGGCCGAATCCACGTCTGCAAAGACTGGCAGTAGGGTCAGGGGATGGAGACAGTCAGGTGACACCTGCCCAGGCCGTACAGAGAAACATACCTGTTTCTGCACTCAGCTATATTAAGCATATCTTGTTCATTGGTTGTGTCTCACTTCCTTCAAGAAACTGAAGTTATTAAGGCAGAGAAAAGAAAAATCAGTGCTATGCAATCTACGTCTTTACATTCCAGTTTGAGTGACTATGCTTTTAATTCTTTATCTCCTATTACTGGGTTGATCACAGGTATCATACTATGATATAACTATATATCCCCAACTTCTTCATACCTTTTACTCCATTCATGCAATGAACAATACAACCCTTGTGGGAGCTGTGAAAGTGTCATACTTCTGTTTTAATAGTCTATGAACACTTGAGGTCTCCGATATCATTCTAGCAGCACACCAGGGATGTTGCCAAGCAGAAAACACCAGTTAAGTTATAAAATTCATATTTCTTGGTTGCTTGTCTTTGTTTTACAAAACCCTTTCCTACGCCTCCAGATCTCCATAGGGTGCTATTCTAGCAGTTTGTGCTAGAAACTCTTGCATGCAGGATCTGCCTAGTTCAGGCATGTAACTTGAGACTGAAATTTAAGCAATTTGAGGTTGAAAAATTAGTGCCTGAGCTTTTCAATCAGCGTGGAGAGGGAAATGTCTTTGAAGGTTTCCAGAGGGAAGGTTTACATGGGGGAAATCCTATCCACTTTCTTGAACATGTGAACTGAATTTTGGTGGAAATATGGTTAATATCTAAAATATGCCATAGATAAACCATAAACCACAAATATAGAGTGAATGTTCTCCATCTTTCTGTGTGACACTGTATACCAGGACCCAGTATGGGTCTGGTAAAAGCACAGCTAAACTTCTACTTGTGGTTTTGTTAACGACGAAGTGTGGAGAAAGGCCTTCCAGATGGAGACAGACTGTCAAAAGGCTGAAAAGGTGGAAGACGCCAGCATCCCTCCCCTCACTGTGATGCAACTCTCAGGGAAAAGCACCCTGTGCTTCTGAAACGGAGTGATGCATGGTTGCAGAAAGGTCCGTGCTGTGCCTTTCCTAGACAGCTTTCTTCTTGGAAAGCTTACTTGGAAATCTAGTCAGAAGATTAGTCTTGCATGGTCTAAAGCTGTATATAGTCTAGGATAACAAAAAAACAACGCAGCCTTCTGTGTCGAGCTTGGATATATACCCATTAACATTTGTTAATGTTCCCTACTTATTATGTACAGCAGAAAATATTATATATTACAGCAGAAAATATCTGTGGGAAAAAATGGCATGTTTGGGCCACTATGTATTCTATTAAAAATGACTAATAGAATAGATATTTTAGGGGCAGGTACAAGGAGTACAACCTACAACTAGCTGTTGGCTATATAATACTTTGCAGTCAAGGCATAGCCTGACAGCAAAAATGAGATTTTATGAGGTGTGATTATACCCACACCATCTTCCTTCCGTGCAGTCTTTCTTCTCAGGCACTACAGAAAGTCTGCACCTGCTGCCTATGTGACTTGGAAGATTGAGTCCTGCTTCTCTTTAATGCTGCCCCAGAGTGCAATCTCTCCATAAAACAAACCTCGTCAATGGTGGTTTTGGGTGTATCATATAGACTGAACACAACAAAATGTGTTTGTGAGACCTCCAGGAGTGCAATTGCAATAGGGATGCATCAATGAAGTGAGTCAAGTTGTAGAAGTATAGTGACTCATTAAGGATTTCTGATCCTATCACTTAATCAGTTCGTAATATATAGCGGTAAAATATACGATCTTTGAAGTGGGAAGAAAAAGGAAAAAATTTAGTATTACTTGCAAAACAGCATTGCCATACATTACAGATAGCAGTTGAACGAAGTTACAAACAAAAGCAGAGTGCCCTCTTGTGGCTACTAGTACAGGCAGAAAGCACAGGAATACAACTTGTATTTTGTGTTGTCATGGGAATATTCTGCAATTAGAATCTCCTATACTGGAAGTGATTTCTACGCATTAATTCAGTTATTTTTGAGGGAATTTGTAAAAACTGTTCCAGTAAGCCAAAGGAAACGTTTTTTAAATACACACACTCCAAAGCACTCTTTTTTTTCCTTCCAGTTTGGCAATACAGTAGTATATTATTTTTCATGAATGTGAGACTTTCCTTTAAAAAAAAAATACAAGCAGTATTAATCTGGTTAGTCTTGTTTTTCTCCCCTGTATGTTATTAAATATTATTTTAAAAATTTAGTTTACTTTTCAGTAGTAGTTACCAAAAAATTTGTATGAAACTATAGAATCATTAAGCTTTCAAAGAAAATAAATGACAATCAGTATGAATGCTGACCTATATTGTTAATTATCCAAAACACTCTTGTGTTTTTATTTTGACATTTATTCTGTCTTTATTTTTCTCCACAGAAACCTATTTGAGATATTTCATTTCGCAACCAAAACAGGTTTAATCTGTGGATGCGACAAAAAGAAGATTATATGCAAAAATGGTATTGATGAATGTGCTTTAAAAATTTTTATATTACCATATTCTCAATTTAATAAAACCTCAGTTTCATGAATATATGTTTTAATTATAGCATTAGAAAAAAATGCTATATTTGGAGAATAAATACAATGCAACGAAGAGACAAGATCATTGAAGAACAGAGTTTCTGTATTTTTCCTCTTTAATTTCCAGACATCTGGTTTAAGTCTATATGTTTTATATTAGGAAATTAATGTTAATTTACTGTATTTACTAGCAATTTATCCTGATTCAGAAGGTCTGTATGCTTTTATAATTACCACCATATTTCTGAATGCACAGACATTCAGCATTAGAACCTGTTTCTTCAACACTTGGTACTGAAGTCCTAATACAGTAAAAGAAATTAAACTACACAACTCTTCTTTTTTTTTACTGCATCTTCAAATGGCTACACAAGAATGGAAATTGGTCTTCCTTATTACAAAATAGCACAGAACAATTACTTCTACAAATGAATCATTTTCTGTACAATGATACCGACACAAGATAAATGGAACTATTTAATTAACTAACATATTAAGTATACACTATTATTTATCTCAACATTCACCATGAAGTGTGAGTCTGTTCTCAGCATTTCAATAAAATATATAACAGGATACATTATTTTATAAGATCTTTTACTGCAAATCAATCACTTTCAGCGTTGACAGCCTCAATCAATTAACATATGAAACAGTCCTAAGTATAACAGTGCTTTCACTCAGCCAACAAACAGATGAGAAAGAAAAAAAGATTAAAAAAAAAAAAACCAAAACCAACCAAACAAAAAACTATTCGCATCCTCCTATGAATTCCTGCTCAGAAATTGCAATAAATTTTACTGTTTTATCAAGGCTTGCTGGAACTTAGTTTCAAAGAGTCACCAGAAAGCCAGGCCATCAATTTCTCTGTGTCATGCAGAGACAACATGGGAGCTAAAAGCTGCATTCAGCTGTTTTGCTTTTTGGGAGAACATGGTAGGATTGAGTAATCACCACTTACTACATTTTTTTGTTGCTCACTGTGGCATTTAGCGTTGGTGTTTGCATCAAGTTTTTAAAAATACTATTTTTCATTATAATAATAGAAATGTGTATAACTATGTCTGGGATGGTAGGCACCAATGAACAGACATGTGCATACCCATGCACATGCAGGGAAAGAAATTGCTTTCAACTAGCATTGCCAGGTATGTATCTTTCTAATCGTTAGTATTATGTGTAAATATTTAGTAATGCAATAGGTAGTGGTTTGGGGGTTTTTTATACTTTTGTATTCTAACACCAGTCCTGAAGTGAATACCTTCACTTTTGCAAAATTAGCATTTTTTTTTAACTGGAGCATTGGAAAAGACGAAACTTTAACATTTGCTGTGTGAGAGCTTTAACATGTTAAAGGAATATGTTTTGATCAACAGAGGGCACTCTATGGTTTTCAAAGGAGCCTAATAGAAGCTTAAAAGTGTTGAGTAGGAGATGGCTGAGTGTGGTTTTCGAAGAGTCTTTAGTACTGGTCAATCTATAATTTATTGGAAATGCTGCTGATTTCCACAATAACATAAAGTACAGGAATGAAAGAGAACCCCATCATTTGATAAAGTCAGATACTAGGATTAAGCCTGTGATGTACACAGTCAGCTCTTAGTTACACCTTCAAAATTGTAAATTATGTGTAGAAGTTGTAACATACTCTGAGTTAAAAGTGCACTTACTCAGTACCGGTGAGTTTTATCCTTGCTGGCTGTTTAAAAATGATGACTTTGAATATTATAAGTGTAGCCAGGTCAGACACAATTGCTGTTCCATACAGGATATTTCTTCTACTTCATAAATAGGTTAGTTTCCTGGCATCGGTCTAACTTGTGCTATTGATTTTACTGACCATTTTGGTTTCTGTTGTTCACTTATTTTCAAGTCAAAATAATTGCGTTTAAATCTAGAACTTGATGGGGAATTTTTTTAGAGCAAATTAGGTCCTTTTAGCCTAGTTGTCTAGCATGCATGGAAGTAAAATGTAGTGCTCTAATAAAGATGTAGCACAAAATATTTCGTGGATATAATGTAAAACTTCACAAATTACTTAAAAGTAAACTGAGATTTTCAAATAGAAGCCAAACTGTTAGAACTTTGCAGGAGTACTGCATGCAGAGCTATCATACATTAAGGTAGCCTGCATGTATTTGTATAAAGTAGACTGATCCTGCTAAAACCCCTAAAACTCAAATTGGGAAAGTGATGCTGCATGCTTGCCCTGGAGAACACAGGAGTTAAGCCCCGACACAGTTTTAAGTATGTGCTTGATTCTCTTCAACAAAACCTGCAAGCATGGGATCCATATGTAAAGGGGGGTACACATGCATTAGGCATTATAGGCATCTCTAGCTACAGATAAGATGCTAGGGATTAAGGCAGAGAAAAGTGCAGTAAGTCCTCATTTTATCCATTCATCTATATTAATCCCCCAGAGAATTACTGTATAATATGTGTTTGTAATTGCAGACAATAAGAGAGCTGGTGAAGAACTAGTCAAAATTGAGATGGCAAAATTCTTATCTCTTTGCCATGCCTGAGAGTATGGAATGAATTGAGGGATTTCAGTGAAGCTGCTGGAAGTGTACATGGATGAAAGCCTAGCCCTTGCAAGGAATGAGGATTTCTTTATTGCAAAGGAATAGATGAGTAGAAGTTAAATGCTGTTTTCCTTGCTTTAACACTTACATTTGCCAACAGCTGTTTCAACATTTATAAACACAATTCCCACTGGCTGCCAAATAAGCATAAATTCATTTCTGCAGATTTTTGAGTAGTAGGCATAAAAACAATTACGTCTGATTAAATCCGTTTATGCTTTCACATCTTATAAATCTATAATAGATGTGACTTGTTGCAATATATTATATCTAAACAAAAATTTCACAACACATACGAAGCAGGTTATCTTCAGAAGGTTACAAAGCAATAATTTATTAGGTACAGTCAGGTTGTTGTATTTCACAGTTTCATTCCAGCTAGAGTGCATAGTGCCTGGTAAGTGACAGCATGACTCAGGGCAACATGTTGTAGGAAATTCAGGTGTTCCAGCTTCCTGTTTTAACGGTATAGGTACCCAGAAAAATTCTGTCTGTAGGCGAAGGAGTCCTTCAGAGCGCTGCTACAAAATATCGCTTCTTACAGAGTATGTTTTCTCCCCCTGGAAAGTTAAACTGTGGCTAGTGTTGCTGAACACTTGTTCCTGCTGGAAAATGTGTATTCAACTTGTGAAAATATGAAGCGTGTGTGATGCTAGCAGACACCGTGCTTGCTACAGCATCTGCTACAGTGTGGAGCTACAGAGGCTGAGTTTTGCTTCTTCCCGCTGAGCGCATAATGCCTTTCATCACATAATATTTAACCTTACGTGTTCTACCAGAGTCCTGGGTAACACTTCATTTTAAGTGTGCCAGCATTATTAATTCATTTGGTATTCACTGTAATAACACTGATCATAATTAACTCATTCTGCAGCCTTGTGAATGTTGTAAGTACTCACATGGAATTCCACTGCAATTCAGCATTAATTAAGGTACCACCTAATTTTCACAGAGAAACAAGAGCGTGTGATCTGTCTCATGAAGTAACTCCCTTAACATCTCAGAGCGGTCCAAATATTTGGAGTGTATGGGTGCTCTGAATATGTTGGATATATTCCCTCTCTGAGGAAAATCGTGTATACTGTGTAGATAAATTATACAAGAACAACATTGTCTAAAATACGATACACACATGCCTGCTCTGTGTGTCATTATGTAAAGTATATTGCACTGCATTTAATACTGATAAATGTATTTATTTCTACTTTTCAAAATATGAAAATAGGCAAGCTGCCTTTCTAGAACTTAAAAGCAAAGCTATACAAGAAATATCTTTAAATTTAAAAGAAATCTCCTTTTAATTTTCTAAAACTATAGTCCACATATACATATTAATATAGAGCAGCTGAAGTAATCTCGTCATATCAAATGCCATGTAGTAGCTTAACCAACCTGCTTTGCTGCAATGGCATTGTGAACTAAATAATTTCCTTAAATTGAAAATAGGCATAAAATTGTTATGCTTGTTTTTAAAGTATGTTGCAGATCTGAAAATTAGTATACAGTAAAATAAAAATACATGTTCAATTTCATAGCAATTTAGTGAAGTACGCATACCACTACATGATGTCAGTGTATACCTTAAACTAATATTTTCAAGGATTATTGACTTTGTTGGGGAAAGTGATTCTAGGCAAGAACTGGGCAGGCAGGGTCTCAGCCTGCAAACTTATTTTCTGTGCTACAGTGTCTTGAACATTCTTTCAAAATTACCCACTTTTGCTTATTTTCTAATGATGGAGAGGGCACATATATGTAAAATGTATCTATATATTGTGTGTTCACACAAAACCAGATCAT
Organism: Harpia harpyja; assembly: GCF_026419915.1. NCBI lineage: Eukaryota > Metazoa > Chordata > Aves > Accipitriformes > Accipitridae > Harpia > Harpia harpyja. The sequence continues at coordinate 73,994,618 of NC_068940.1, forward strand.
TATCAACAAAATATTTGGGATGTCTGGTTTTTGTTTGATGTTCCTAGGTTTGCGGCGGAGTGTATGTGAATTTTTCATTTTGCTATGCTAAAAACCACCTTGGTTATAAAAGGGAAGTTTGAAAACTGAAAGCAATGTCATATGATTTAGGCTGTTGCCTCATGTCTAAATCATATTCATTAAACTATCAGTCCACAAAGTCCTCTGAATGAATTTCTTTTGGTCTACATGAAGGAACCAAGGGAATTAAAAATAAACAGAATTCAGCCAGTAAATGTCTTAAAATAATATTGATTTCTTTTACAGTCCAAACCTGTATTGTGGAACACTCTTACCATTGGAAATCAATAGCAAAATTTTAATTGACTTCAACAGGGCCAGCATATTATCTATGAAATTTAAGGTTGAGACTGTGCTATATTTTTTAACCCACTGCACTGCAAACCGCAGCTTGAATAAAGTTCTACTTTTCTTTAATAAGTAACTATTAGTAATTAGTAACTATTATCCCATTAGCAATAACAGGTGTTATGTACTAAGTGGAAGAGGAATCCCAATATTCTATACATTATTAATTAGTGAGATGGCAAATATGAGACATTTAGAGACAGCATAGTGAGGTTCAAGATTATATTTCTTAGAATTTACAGCATTTTTTAAAATTTTGGTATGAAAGGCAAATAATATATTTTTGAACACAGAAACACTGAGGAAATATAATCTTACTTTAGGAAAAAAACCCTGCAATATTCAATTTATAACTTCTTAGATAGAAGATCTTTCACCTTGGCTACTTTGTGGGGTGATGTCCTGCTTCAGAGAGTGCAGGCAAAGCTGTTTAGGTGCCCATTGTAGCCACCAGTTTCACAGAATTATTAAAGTCAAGCCCTGAATTCAGCTCCCTAATCTGAACAGATATGCCTTTCACTCTATGTTTTCTATTTCCAGAGTTTGGGGTCTTCATTTTCTAGAAGCACTAAAATTCACCCCTCACAATCTTGATGGATTACATAGTCTGCATTTATTTAGGCAACAACCTCCTAAGAGGGAAATTCACTTTGAGAGCCTCGCTGTTGCAATAAACATTTTTTAGCTTGTCTAGTGATCATCACCTCCTGATAACTCTCAGAGCAAGAACTTTCAAAACTCATTTGATTGAGTCACTAGGACAGCATATTTCATTTAGTCTTGAATTTCTGTAGTGTTTCTTATGTGGAAGGAGAAGGGGATCCTGAATCGTGCAGCTCAGCTCTCAGTTTGACCTTACCAAAGGGCCATTTGGATCTTCATCACACGGAGCTGGATCCATTCACCTCCTTGGAAATATTCTAGGTGCAATTTCTATACTGGTGTTTTCTTATTATTTAGGTCAGCAAATCCATTTCCTTTCTCTCAAAGTTCTCTAACCCCCCCAAATGTGAAATATTTTATCAGTCTCAAAAAGATTCAAAGAAACACTTTAAATATATGAGAGAGAAATCCAGATGCTCCTTCTCCAGGTGTTTTCTGTTATGCAGTAGTACAGCAAAACAGAGCAGAGGAGCATTAGGTATCTCTCCTTTTGCTCCTTGCTTATGAAAAGTAAGTTGCAACAAGAATTAGACTGTGTATTTTGGAAAACATAGCAGAGTACTGGTGCCAATAAAAGAAACCTGTAGTTGAGACAGAATTAGATACTGCAATCAGAAAATAATACTTTCCTCTTAATATTCTGAAATAGATTAACAAGTGAAAGCATACAATAACTGTAAAGTTGTAAGAATCAAAATGGTGGAAAGAATGTTAAACAGGTAGGCTTGGTATGAAAAGAATAAATAGAGTTAGAGGCAATACCACAGAACTGATTAACCCTGCAAAAATCTCCTACGAAGGTAGTGTTTACCATAGTGGGCTAGTCCCATGTTAATACAACATTTAATTATAATACTTACAACCTCAGTGGCAGCACAAAAGGGGCATTTTTTTCAAATTAAATAAAAGGAACATGAATACAATATTGTCATATGCTTTTGCTTAATTTCTGATTTGTTTAGCTTCTCTTCAATGGTGGAAGAAACTCATTTTTCTTCCAAATAGGTATAGATGTTTATTATGGTAATAATAATTAAAATAATGATAATAATACAAAATGATGATACCAGAATACAGACTAGAAGTCAAGCTTACCCAGAGTATGAACTACCACATCATGTAAGTAGTATCTCAGAAGTTTTTAAAATCACAGAGAAGTTGCATTAATTAGATTATACCAATTACCAATGACATATGATGTAACCAGATATTAATAACTCATAATAGATTTAAATCAGATCATGAAATAACAAAATGTAGACCAAAAAACTTGCTTTTGCATACCTTGAATCATATACACAACTTGAATAGTTTGCTCTCTAAATCAAAAGGAAAATACTATTTAAAATAAATATAATCTTTGAAGAAACCAAATTAGTAACTGAATGTACACTACAGTCTCTATCTTATGGATATCCTTTAGCAATCATAAGGCTCAGTTCCTCTTGGCTTATTCACATGACATCTGAGTTCAGGGTGGTGACATATATCAGTAACATTTCTATTGCCCCTGCTTGACTTGGCATCTGATTTCCTCATACATGCTAGGTGAAGCAGGTCTCTGAACTCACATCTTGGCAGATCAGAAAGATTTTCTTTACAAGTTTTCTTGACATTGTAGCATTTAAGGGTGCTACTTTGCATGCATAAGCACACGTATTTCCTATTAGGCGGTGAATTTAGGCTCCATAAGAACCCACATGAAGATGAATTCTTTGTTATTTGTATGTGTGTGACTTTCAAGAGCCTAAGGCTATAGCCTCAGCACACTGCTGGGGAGTGATGCATGGTATTTTTAGCTTTTAAAAACCCCAAATAAAGGATGGTTAGATCTTTAACACATTTTCTTCCAGAATTATAAAGCCTGTGGGTGAAACACAGATCAGAGAAAAATGGTAGAACTATGACAGAATCACCAAGTAGCTGAGGTTGGAAGAGGTCTCTGGAGATCACGTAGTCCAACCTCCTGCTCAGAGCAGGGTCAGCCCCAGCAGGCTGCTCAGGAAGACAAAACAGCAGTTCTGGGCACAAGGATAGTAGGTTTTCATGACCAGGTCCCCTTAGCTGCTGTATAACATCAGGCTACTCATTAACTACTTTCTACTTCAGAGGCCTCATCTGTGACAGAAAGATGTTAAATTCTAGCACAGTTCCTAAACTTCCCCATAATTCCTAGAAAACCTCCTTTCCCATAGGAGTGGAAAATTGTCCTAAAAATCTGCTTTAAGACTTTAAGATTACCTAAAGCACTTGCATGTTACACTTCAACACTGTTGTAACTCCTGCCTTCACAGGGTCTATCAATATAAACTCATCTATCCATCACCATCAGAGGAGAATTGAAGGCATCCTGCTGACTCCCTGCAACTAGCTGTAGTGCTGAGCGTGGGGCAGCAGCTTACCTGGCAAAAACTGGAACTTCTTCCATGGATGTTGTTAGCAACACTTCAATAGCAGTGCTGTCAGCCAACATTTATTATGAGCCCACAGTAATTACTCATTTAAGTACCACACAAAGAGTAATGGAAGATGATAATTCCTGTTGGACACTTCCAACATGCCCTCTATCCTAGAAACATGTGGCTTAATTTGCACTGAAACTCATACTCACTGTCATGGTTTAGCCCCAGCCAGCAACTAAGCACCATGCAGCTGCTCACTCACTTCCCCCCCACCCAGTGGGATGGGGGAGGGAATCGGAAAGAAAAAGGTAAAACTCCTGGGGTGAGATAGGAATAGTTTAATAGAACAGAAAGGAAGAAACTAATAACGATAATAATAATAATAATAAAGTGACAATAATAATGAAAGGATTGGAATATACAAAATCACTGATGCACAATGCAATTGCTCACCACTCGCCGACTGATGCCCAGTTAGTTCCTGAGCAGCGATCCCCCCCCAGGCCAACTCTCCCCAGTTTATATACTGGACATGACATCACATGGTATGGAATACCCCTTTGGCCACTTTGGGTCAGCTGCCCTGGCTGTGTCCCCTCCCAACTTCTTGTGCCCCTCCAGCCTTCTCGTTCACTGGGCATGAGAAGCTGAAAAAGTCCTTGACTTCATATAAGCACTACTTTGCAACCACTGAAAACATCAGTGTGTTATCAACATTCTTCTCATACTGAACCCCAAACATAACACTATACCAGCTACTAGAAAGAAAATTAACTCTATCCCAACCAAAACAAGGACATTCAAAAAATCAGAAGAAAAAACCATTTAAGGTGCTGTATATCCACTTGAGAAAAGACCTCTTATGTGTAAGGCCAGTGTTTAAGCTTCAGCTCCCGAGGAATGCAAGGCCAACACTCAGATGAAATCCTGGTATTTCATATACCACCCACAATAAAAGTCCTCAGAACTGAGGTCATAAGCAGGAGGACTTTCCCAGCTGTGCAGTAGGTCAGGGTGTGTTAAATTGGCACTTTAGCTGGGATTTGGAGTGTGCTTGTATAGCGAATGTCCTCACTGCCCTCAGTCAGTGAGCCTTTGCTTGCTTTGGGGTGCAATCTCTGCATAGCAAATTCCTTTGGAGTGGGCATGCAGACCACAGGACCAGCCTAGAGCATGTCAGAGGTGAAAAAAACCCTGAACTGTGTATAGTGAGATCTTCAGGTCCTCTGCACCAACTGTTCCACTCCATGTAACCACTCTTCTTGGCCCCACACTCCTTTTGTGCGTACAGCCCCTAGGGGCTACCTCCATTAATGCTGTTTCCAAGAAGGAATGAATTAAATTGCTTTCTGTTACAATAATTTCTCGCATCTCCTCCTCTAGCCGCTGCATAGGATCAGAACAGGAACTGAGTTAAAATACGTATAGGTAGTCCTTCTACTCTTCCCACTACATCAGCTGTGACACCAGTGGATGAGAAAGCTTATAGTTAGCACAATGTTCCAGATGCCATTTTTTCTGAGGACTTGTTATTGAAAAATACTTTGTATGTATTTAATCCTTATGCATTTAAAAGACCAAGAGGGAAATGTGCAATTTTCCTGCAGTTTAATATGAACAAAAAAAGGGGAAAGGGAAATGGATGGTAAACTGCTCCCCCTCCCTGCAAAAAAAAAAAAAAAAAAAAAAAAGGCTACAGGGCATGTTTGACATGACGTTTTGAAAACAAATTCATAATTTTGGGGCTTGGGCTCAAGCAGTGCTTATGCACACTATGAAATATGTGCAATAAAAAAAAGAGCTGTTTCTTTTTATATGTTGCCATTGGTGATTACTTTACATTTAAATGTTTCAAAAATAGTTAGAGATTAGCCTTTCACAGGATCCAAACATGAAATTCAGCCAAACTCAATGACAAACTGACCCCAGTTAGTCACATGTCCTCTTTTTAGCAAATTACTAATAAATGCTTGTAGGAAGAATGTCAGACAAGATTACATGTCAGTATCATTAGTAACTATGTGTCGTCTTTCTTATTCTATGGTTAGATAAGAAAGGTTTTGTCGTTTTCAGGAGCCATGCAGAAGTGAATTTCATATTCGTTTCCACCGCTTAGCAGAGATAACATGGCAAATAGCAAATGGATCATCGTTTCAGCTTTAAGCTCCTGTTCATTTATAAGAACCCCTGCAACCAAGCATGCAGTCACACGAAACACATCCTGTTCCTATTCTAGTTTTCATACGAACTTAAAGTCTGCTCTGTACAAGCCTGAATTCCTCACCTTACATTGTATTCCCCATTTTTCCTTCTATACCATCGCAAATTCTCCATTATTAATTCAGTCCTTCAGTACCTCCCAGCAAAGGGTAAGCAGGGGCTTGAAAGTTCCCTGTTGCTATTTAACAGGACTTCTCCATCATAACTTGCTCTTCAGGGTTGACACAATAAGCAAGGTTTTCAAAATGTCTTTAGGTGTGTAAAGATGCTATTAGGTACCCACTGGGATTTATAGACATGCCTCAGTGCCACCAAAATATAAGGGAATGACATGCTTAATCTACTTTGGATTTTTTTAAAATCACATGCAACATATGTCTCTGTTTAACCATCAAAACAGCTTTGTATACACTTATACATTGTTCCCAAGTGTCTAGCACTACTGCATATTGTCCCTTCAGCATCATCTTGAAAAAAAAGGCATTAAAAACTAAGTAGCCTTTCCATTAGTAATCTTTAGGTTCATGAGACTCCAGTTCGTATATTCTATCATTTCAAAATCTGAGTATATATTATAATGTGCTTACTTATCTTGTTTTTCAAAATGATGAAATGTATCTTACATTACTTCTATTACAATGGACTATGACCTTTATAACTATGAAAGAATGGCTTGAAATACCCATCAATAAGAAAATAGTTTAAAAAAATGTAGTTAAGTAAAATGTAGCAATAACAATAACTAGCATATGCATTAGTCAAGGATTCCATTAAATTATATAGTGCTTCAGAAAAGCAAGCATTCAAATCAGTTACACAAAGCCAGAAGATAGCTTTGTGCTTCTGAGAAGGTAGGGGAAAAAAAATAAATAAGTTTGATAGAAGAATAATTCAGAGTAGCTGATGAGATGGTGGGCTGAAAAAAAAAATAGTAAGATATTGTCCCCTCATAGGAAGCTTATTCGGGGACTGCAGAGCAGTGGTGTTCCTTCAAAGGTGAGGTGACTGTGGAACGAGTATGTAAAGAAGTCATTCCTAGCGTGTGGCGGAGCCGCGGCTGGAGAATAAGGCTGCAGCATTTGGTCTAAAGCCATCATCAGGCCGCAGCCCCCGGGGTCAGGGTCTGTGCCAACTCTGGGGACTGATGGCCAACTGCAGGTTGTTTCACACCCTGCCTGAACTCTGCCGGTGGTGGATGTCACTCTCCAGCCCCCGGAAAGACGACCACTCGCCAAGTTCGTGAGGCCCTGCGCTAGGCAGGGAGTTAAAGCTCGAGGTGCCAGCGGACGTCTGTGTCTCCTCATGCTTGGGAAGAGCGTTCTGAAATTCCCAGGGCACTTCAGCTTCCCGGGAGCAGCCAGCACAACAGCAACGAACTTCTGCCTCCAAACTCGGCAGAGCAGGGCACGGGGCAATGGCCCTCCAACCCCTTCTGAGCTCAGACTAAGGGTCAGCTCCTCCTCCCACATAAATCAACACCCTATATTATTCCCAGTCCTCTCACTGTTAAAGGGGACCCTGCAGCTGGGACCAGAGTTTTCTTATTTAAACCAAATAAGGAAAACTGACTTACTAAAAAGGTCATTCATTTCAACTTTCTTGAGCTAAGCAGCAGGGACTGAGTTACGTTACATTTGCGAGAGATAATCCCAAGAGAAGCTGTTTTTGATGATCACTGTGCATTTTAGTCCTGACTTTGTCTTTTAATCATACTGGGCCTAATTTTACACATGACCATGTGCAAGAACTGATGCATAGGCACATTATCGCAGTTAGTGTGCCAAAGGGGGATCATACTTCCAAGCAGAGATAAGATTTTCTTTGGGATCTCTTCCTGAGTGTCTGCAAGGTGGGTGTCTCTCCTGTATCAGACTCAGGGATGCTGCTCGTGGTTCTCAATACATGCAGTCAGGCAGCAGGGGAGAGCTGGGGCCTTCAGCTGCTTATACTGTCTCTTGTTGGTAGTATGATGGCACTAAGAGATATGATAGTAGCTACTGCCTTTACCTACCCATGCCGCACAGAGATACTTACTTACCAAACAGGCCATAGAAGGGTTTGGGATACTCTGCATGTGTTAATGCTGCCTACTGCTTTTCTGTTGCATTTATTCCTGTAAGGTCTACATCAGCAAATATACAGTGCATAGTGTTCTTCTTTCACTTGAGATGCAGATGAATATGCTTGGTAAACTTCTGAAATATCCCTTCACAAGGTAAAATAAAAGAATCTTTGTAGCCATCATTAAGTGACTTCACCGCAATATTTACTACTGCAATCAGGACAAAGAAAATGGATGTTTTTGGCAGCAAAAAAACAGTCTTAAAAAGACACAGGGTATTGTTGTTTTCCTTGCAAAGTATAAAATTCCTCAAAAATTACATGGTGTCACACAGCCTGCCATAGCTTATAAAAAAATGATGCACTGCCTTTAGTTTTATTAGGAAAATTACACTGTATTAACTCTTTGTGTCTTCGAGGGCACGTCTCTGCATTGCACAGTAAAGCTTATTCCAGACAGATCTGTGCCATGTACACAGCACAGGGTAACGCTGTACGGAGATACTTGCTCTGGAAAGACTGTCTCAGAGCATTTCATCGGCACAGGCAAAGCCTGCGGCCCAGGGGCTGGGAGCCAGACTGCTCCTGGCCTGGGAAGGGGAGAGCTCTGGATGATGGAGGGACCTGCAGGGGGGCCTTGCTGTTGCTGCTGGGGGGGTGGAGGCACGGCAGCAGTGAGGGAGGCTGCAAGGATGGAGCACGTCTTTGATGCCTTCCTCAGTAGCATCAGCCAACTCTGGTTTTTTTGGTCTCTGGCATAAGCAAAGTAGGCAACAGAGTAACTCTCAGTGTCACAAGAAACTGCTTGAGTTGTCCGTACTTAATCACCTGATTTACTAAAGCCTGCCCTGCAGCAGGACCCACTAACTCCAAACACAGGTCTCCACCAACAGGTCATCCTGCTCCTAGTGTTGGGGTAGCCTGGCCAGTGCTCTCATGGGGATCCGTGCACCACACGTCCTTGTGCAGGGCAGACCTTCCCCAATACTCCAGAGCAGTGCATTTTCACCCACAAGTACAAAAGAGACTGCTTTGTGAGCTTGGTGTTCAAAATGGGAAGCGTAAAGCTAGGCTCCTAAGAATTGTTTGAAAAATTGATCTTCTGAAAGTATGCTACCTTGATAACCCTAACACTATTACACCTCGCATAAAGCAAAATTGTATGAGACAACAAAGCAGAAAACACATGGACTGTGTGCATCAAACCTGTTTCTAACTCTCTGAGCTTTTATCACATTAGTGAGCACCCTCTGTAGATATTTGCCAGTCGTGCCAATAGCTAAAACATAAGGTCAGATGTTTTGTAGCTGCACTGTCACAAAGCAATGATTTCCAATCTTTTTCACAAAACAGTTTCTTTAACCCTTTCAGGACAATCTCCCCTGTAGCCAGGTTTTAGCTAGACAAGTAGTCTTTATCATATAAAAGACGTGGGTGATCACTGCCCTTTTGAATTCCCATTTTGAAGGTGCCTTCCAAAAAGTATAGGTGAGGAAAACATGGTGCTAATTTATTCTTATATCAGTGGCAAAGGAGGGAGGAAAGCAGAAATGAGGTGTTCCTGCTTGGAGCAAGAAATGTCGTTGCAAAAATCGGTCACTCTTTGCATACAAAGGAATGAACTTCTGCTTAAAAGGCCATGTAGCATATAATGTTATTCTGAGGATGTAAAGGAAGCAAATTGTAATGGAGGCATGATGTCTGCATCAAATCTTTTCTTTTTAGGTATCTCTCTGTGGCAATATTGGTAGATTCAAGTGGCATTAGCTGAAGTCTAATTTTCATGGTGAAGGCGTGTGGGGCAATAAACTGCTGTTTTGAGTGACTAAAGGTAGTCTGAAGCTGAGGTATTCAGTATGTACATAGCCATTTATCATAAATGAAGTACAGAGTAATGGAAAAGATCCTCAGGACCATCCCCTTGGTACTCAGTGTAGCCTTGGGCAGTGGGAGAGAAATCAGAAATAAGAGACACAAAATGTAGAGTAACTGAATGACTGTGGTAAGACTATCAGAAAAACCCCATGTCATGGCAGTGGTGTTCTCCAGTCTGTCAGCTTGACCATGCAACACCAAGTTCTATTCCATACAGAAAAACTAAATAAAAAATATTTTTAAAAAAACGCAGAACTTGATCAAAATACAAACAGCCCTGAGATTCAAGGACTTCATGTCTGTCCTAACCAGTGTATCGCAATGTTTTTCACAGTTCCTTACTGATTTCATAAATCCAGTGCTCACAGGCAGACTCAATAACAGAAACTTAAGGACTAATGTATTTGATTCAAGAGGCTTGTGAGGCAGTTGGTCCTGAAATTTTTATACATGAAGAACCAGAAAACAAGTTCTACTACATCTTAGCCTCATTCAATGTCTGATTTTAAATAGAGTGACTGCATGCTGAAGGCAGAATTGAAAATATCTGAACAAAACTACCTCTGTCATTAGATCTCTCTTTATTAAGGACAAGCAGATAGGGAACTCATCTGCTGACAGCAGGAACTTAGCCACTGACTATGAAAAACAAGTGTAGCAAATGCAAACAAATGTCTGATCGAAGTCATTAGCTAAAGAGGTCATTGTAGAAAAAAAATGTTAAAATGCGTTATCAAGAAATCACTCAGATTTAAAATAAGCAATTACTGGTAAACATCCAGTGAAAGGCAGAGTAATTCTCCTAGTTGTCAGGGACTTCTAGCTGTTCACACTAGCCTTCAGTCTAGACCTCTATTTTAATATATTTTCAAAGAAATTCTTTATAAGACCTCCAAGAATCATGAAGGTGGCTAAAAGTGTAATAGACTGATTTGCAGTTTGCCTCCAGCTTTTCATCCTTCAGGGGATACTTGGTTCATATTTCTCAGAATTTCTCTGTAACCTTTAGGACTAGGAGTTTAGTTTGGGGATTTATTTTCCTCTCTTTGGCATCTCTAAAGCTGGGTATTTAAGTCTGCCCTTGTCATCCTTAGCTCTCTTTATAGCAAGGGAGGAGTAAAAGGCACTTCCAGTGGGGATTTACTCCAATCCAAGAAAAATGTCTTAAGTTGTGTGAAACTTAAGCTGTGTGAAACTGCTCCTCTAAGAGCAGTGGCCACAGAAAGAATTTAGATGAAACCAGGAATAACTGGTGTAGACTTCAGCATCTACCTCTGGGACATCTACAGACAGATGAGATGAATCTCAGCTCGTAAAATAAATATTTGTTTCAGTGCCAGCTGAGGTTATTACACAACATCCTGCTTTGAGGAGCTGGTGGTGTCTACAAAAAATTAGGAACCAGATCACAAATGCTGGCTGCTACTATCTGCATTGTTAATTCCCTCATTTCCAGATTGTTACTTTCAACCAACATCTTCATTTTGATGTTTATTTTAAGAGGTCCAGTGTATTTAGTAGCTGCTACATTTTTTTTAACCTTGATATCACAAGCACCAAGAAGTTAACACCGTATTTTATCAACATGTAATACCTTGCCGCATGCATTTATTACCATTACATAGTAATAAACCCCAAGAAGCATATCCATGAACAAAAAGCATTTTAAACATTTGTACTATTTTTGTTCTAACAATAAATTGTCAGGAATCATTGAGTACTTCAATGCAGACTACCTGCCCACCAGAGATGGTCAGGAAGGGGATCATGCAGAGAGCGGCCACACCAGCCTGTGTTTGTTTTCTCTGTGTCAGCCCTTATGGCAACCAGAAGAGGAGGTAGAGGATGAGCCCAGATACTGTTTAAAAAATCAAAACCCAAACAGAAGAAACAAAACGGTTTTAAAAAAGCAACCTTGGCCAACATCTGAACTAAACTCTAATTGTATTTATGGTGCTGCAGATTTAGGAAGCCTGCTCATGGCCATGACAGAGACGGTGGGAGGAATGCCCCACCAAAAAGCGCACAGTTGTATGTACAGACAGCTTTTCAACCCGGGCGAAGAGATTTCAGTAACCTGATGCCTACCTCTGTGTCCTGGGCCCTCTCCTGCTTCAAAATCCTCCAGCCTACAGGTATTTGTTATCGGCAGCATTATCAAAACAAGCTCTGTAATTCTTTGTATTAAAAAAAGAGAATAAAGACACATCTACACTATCAGCAGAATTGCCAATATTCCTTGTTGGCATGACTTCTGACATCAAATGGGATGGTAATAGCACAGAAAAAAGAGGACCCCCCCCCCCCCTTTTTTAAGAAAGGACAGTGTACTAGAGATGGGGAGATTTAAATGAAGGCAATAATTTTCTAACCAAGAAAGGTTGCTATGCTATCAGCACAGTTTTTTGCTGTGCTTTTTGCAATGCAGCCCATTAATGATTTGCCATGCCAGTTTCAAGAGAAAAGGGGGATCTGTATGGGAGAACATGACATGAGTGTGACACAGTTTCTGGGTGCTAGGAGCATTCATCAAGACATTAACCTCTTCTATGAACTTGCAGAAAATAGTGAAGTTCACACAACGTGGATGAATTAGAGGCTGCCATGGAGTGCCAAGGTAGCAGGACCTTTTCTGTCCTTTGTGTAACAGAAAGAAATCACCTCAGGGGAGGCCCAGCCTGCAATTCATGCTCTCAAGGAACCTCCGCCCCAAAACCTGAACAGGTGGAGGCACACACAGAGAGAAGGGACAGAGCCATCATTTTGGGGCAACCATAGCTTCCAAACCAGTGTTTTATTGAGGATGGCAGGCCTCTTCCTCTAGTCTTTTTATGAACACTTGATTGAGTGGATTATTTTAGATTTACATCTGTTCTACATTTTTATGAAAAAACACCACTTCATAATGGAGGTGGTAATTTAAAAAAAAAAATAATGAAATGACATGCTTAATATTAATGATAAGCATTAATAAATTCAGTCAACTCCTGTACAACAGACATAATGCTCTTGGCATCCCTGCAAGAAACAAAGCAGAACAATTATGAGTCATCAAATGTATTTGTCAGAGGATTTTGTATTGCAAAAAAAAGCCTGTTCATGTTAGCATAGTGCTGAAAGACAAGGAGTGAATTATAGCTTGGAAAGTGATGGGATAGATATAAAATCCAAGGGTCCAGAGGCCAACTGACTATATAGGCTCAGCTGGAGACAGAAAATACATGTTATGTATTTTTTCAATGGATTCTTCCATTTATCCTGTTAAGAAGTAGTGACTCCCCAAATCAAATGTGAGTTAGGCTAGAATTTTAATCGTCCTGGAAACGTTGCCACTGCAATTGGTATTTGAAGCTCTCCTAACTGATTGTTATGCTATTTGTTCTACTGTGAATGCAGAGAACCCGCAACACAGAAACAGGAGCTGTGGGTAACAGGGCAGGCACAGCAACACACATGTAACTACACGGAAAGTGTATTGCTCCTGATGAAGTGGTACATACGTGTCCTTCCTTCACGGATGCCAGAATCAAGGGGACTCCTGGCCCTGTTCTGATAACCCAGAGAGTTTACAGCAGCATTTAAATCTCCTTTGTGTTGTTGTCATTGCTCAAAGAGCGCTCTGAGATGTGGCTCCAGGGGTACAGGCAGAGTCAGTCTGTTGGTGTTCTAATATTAATGACTAGGACTAATTTAGAAAAATGACATAACAATTTTTTATGGTGTAGCAGAAGGGTTTTAATTACTCTTTGCACATTTTTGAGGAAAAGAAATGGGGCTGCCATTGGAGATTTTCATTTTCTTCCAATGAAGACATGAGATAGGCAAATAGAGTAGTTTCATACTTACCTTCAGGGTGTGATTTTAAGATAGTTAATGAAGACTTTGAAAATTGGTGGGTTGAGGTTGAACTTCAGATAGAAAGGAACTGATACTCTCATCATTTAACTCCATTTGTAGGCTTGCAGAATATCAGAAGGCTTTAATCAACGTTGTACTGGAAGTTTCAGTGGGCACATGTTTATGTTCTATCACATACGGAAAAATTAATTTTTATAATAAAACAGCTCTGACTACACAAGAATGATTTTTTACAGATCCATTGTAAGATTAAAAGAAATAACTTGAAGAAAAAAGTGAGAACCTACTGACTGCATGCTCATGAAGGCTGAGATTCAGCTTTCCGCAAAGGCTTGCACTAGGTTCTGGGTGTAACTAAGTCCCTGACATAAAGCTTTGGTAGGACTTAGAGCCTTCTGCAATGAAACAGAATTTCAAGAAATGCATAAAATATCCAGTTTTTCTTGTTGTAATACTTTGCATAACTTTTTTTAAAAATTTTTTTTCAATAAAGTCAAATAATTGTGTGAATTGAGCTTAGTTTTATATCCAAACTAAACACTGGAATTTTATGTGCACTGGAGTTTCTCATGCCTACAAATCAGGGAAGAAAAATCAAAGTGGGAGAAATTATGGTAATTCCAGATACTTCTATCCCAGCAGCTGTCTGCCCTTGGTTGGGTCAGCTCTAAAACCGGGATATTGTTCAGACACTCTCCAAGCTACCCAAAACCTCCTTGCAATAGTGCTTCTTATTTCAAGCATGATTTTTCTTCATGAGAAACTATTAAAACTCTTCTGTGGGTCTCTGTGGCATCTTGTGGGAGTTCCAAGTAGAATTTTATTTTTCAGAGGGTTTCATGCACTGACTTCTTTCTTTGTAATAACATTATTTCATTATTGTCTGTCCTGGTTTTAGCTGGGGTAGAGTTAATTTTCTTTCTAGTAGCTCGTATAGTGTTATATTTGGGTTCAGTATGAGAAGAATGTTGATAACACACTGATGTTTTCAGTGGTTGCAAAGTAGTGCTTATATGAAGTCAAGGATTTTTCAGCTTCTCATGCCCAGCCAGCAAGAAGGCTGGAGGGGCACAAGAAGTTGGGAGGGGACACAGCCAGGACAGCTGATCCAAACTGGCCAAAGGGGTATTCCATACCATGTGACGTCATGTCCAGTATATAAACTGCAGGGAGTTGGCTGGGGAGGGGGGATCGCTGCTCAGGAACTAACCGGGCATCGGTCAATGAGTGGTGAGCAATTGCATTGTGCATCACTTGTTTTGTATATTCCAATTCTTTTTTTATTATTATTATTGTCATTTTATTATTATTATCATTATTATTTTCTTCTCTTCTGTCCTGTTAAACTGTTCCTATCTCAACCCATGAGTTTTACTGTTTTTTCTTTCTGATTCTCTCCCCCATCCCACTGGGTGGGGGGAAGTGAGCAAGCAGCTGCATGGTGCTTAGCCGCTGGCTGGGGTTAAACCACAGCATCATCATAGGATATGTTTCTTGTAATGGGTGCTTTCTTCCTTATCTTTTCTCCCGTGAAAAAATAGGACTGGAAGAGAAAGAACATGAAGGGCTTAGCTGAACTCCATCATGTTATGAGAAAAATACAGTGCTGTTCTCAACGTTGAAATGCTTCTTTGACATGCATGAAAGTAGTGTATAAATGAAGATAAATAAATATGTACAGAAGTTGTTTGTAATGTTCCCAAACTAAATCACTTTAAGATCATCTGAAGAGAAGTTTTTATCTCTGTAAGCTAGCTTGGCAATACAATTGTTCAATTTCTCAAAGCGAAACCGTCACAAGAATGGCTTAAATGAACACCTCAGCAACATGAATGCACTCTAAAACCACATAAACTGGATTTCAGTATAGCTCACAATTGTGACCATCTACCAACTTTGGTGGAGCTTGTCCTGATTTAGGCTGGTACACTGTTAGAGGGATCTTCACCCCACAGATATTCACCCACTGTCAGTGGGATTAATCTCACCCAACTTTGGTTGTCAAAAATTGTGTTATTACTCCAACCTCTCTATTTAGGCTCCTCCTACAGGTAATGGAGAGAGACAAGCACCTCCAGAGAGCCATCTTAGATAGTCTTAGATGTATGCTACAGCATAGGATAAATCTTTTATCTAAGTGCCTGTCTTTCTCTTCGGAGTGAGCCTAAGAAGACTAGCAAACCGGACACTTAAATTTGGTCTGGCTAAATATCCCAAATACATGAAACTACTTCCAAGTAATGTCTCTGTTAGACAAGCTGGCAAATATTTTGTCAGCACTTGGAAATGTTACCTGTGAGCCCTCTCGCCAGCCTACAAGCTAGAGGTTGATGGTCCTGCGGCAGGGATGTTGGAAGGCAACATGTGCCTCAAAGAGCCACCCCTGTTCGGTGTGGTGTATTGGCTTAAACCCATAATTCAGGTGAGGTTGTGTTAACCTGTGAGGCCGAGAACTGAGATAGTGACGGTCAGGCAGACAGTCCATCTGCTGTTCCTGCTTCTCGAGGGTAACCTCTGGCAGAAGTGTGGGGTAGAGGACGGCCAACACAGATAATATCCTGAACTGCTGCAGCTAAATTTGCAAAAGGTGCTGCCACTCCTGCCCCAGGCATGATTTAAATTATTATGACAATTGTTAAAGGCATGAAATTTGGGCCTAACTCTCACTCATTGCCCAACCTTTCCTTCTGTGTACTGAAAAATCAACACCTAAATAAAACTTGGAATAAATTATAACATCTTCTACTCTTGCGCCTTCCCCAAATCACTGGTACGGTTGTAATTGTGAAAACTGTAACAATACAGAAAAGATGCTGGTTGTAAGGGGTTTTAAAACCATATTACAGTTTAACTGACAAAGTGGTTTTGATCTGGAAGGGAAGAGGCGAATCCCGAAGAAAAACAAGAGCAGGGGACCAGGAAAAGCCCCGTGGGTCAGCAAGCCCAGCTCCCTCGGGGCAGGCAGCTACGTGATGTTAGGAACCAGGGCTATCGTTTCAGCTCTAATGTCATGGCATGCAGTCAAAGCTATTCCACAGGCTGAAACAGACGGGATAATCCTGTCTAAGATTTATGTTGCTCATGGAGACTAGCTGTGGGAAAATGCAGTTAGCACAAAACCAACGTAGTGAGTAGTGCAACTGTACTGTTGCCTACTATAGATATGCCGTTTACACATATTAAACCAAAAATATATAAAGGTGTGCTATTAGCCAGGCATTCACAAATGCATGGCACATGCGTTAAAAAAAATTATCGCTAGTTAGTTCCAGTGTTCACTAGTAAGATTCCCTGCAGATTTGAATACAAAAAAAAGTTCTGTGTTGTATAAAAGGGTTTCCTATGGCATTTCTTAGTTTGACCTACATCCTCCGACAGTTTCACTTTAAGATGACTGAGAATATGCAAATATATGAAAAAGGTAATTTTAGGTTTATAGTTAAATAATTAAAAAAGCCTAATAACACATTGGCTTATAATATGATTTCCCTTGTTATACAAATTTCTCTGTTTTGGTTTCCCTACATAAACAGTATGTTTAATCACCAATTTACGAGGGAAATACATGTTTCTGCTAGGCCTTTAAATAACATTACAGTCATTAAGGTTTATTTGATAAGAAAACATATACATAGATGTGGTGCTTTACAAAAATTCATTAAAGAGGCATTCACCTGAAAGTCTCCGGGTTAGTTACTTCAAATATTAAAATAATTTACTGTTTTCCCACTGAGATGGAGGTTGGATACAACTGGGCACTGCTGGTGAGTGTCTGAACTGACAATAAGCTGGGGACTGCCACATTCAACTGAGGGAAGCTGGAGCCCTTTCACAAGAGGGCTGGCTGAAGAGTTCATGAAACAGGTCCTAAATCATTGCTATCTTCAGCCCTATGTAAGCAAATAAACTGACCTGAATTTCAGCTTCCCCTTTGTAAACCTGTATGAACTTTGGAGCTCTTTCATAGCCTTTCACTTGAGTGGTTGGATGGATGAGTGGCATGGTGGTCACATCAGCCAAAATTCACAAGTGCTGTGTTAACACTGTACTTTCATGTGCAGGTTTAACTACCTTCACAGGATGGGAACACGTGCCATGAAGTCTGATTCTGGTTTTGCTTCTGTTTATATTAGTGTAAATTCACAGACTTAGAGGTACTTCTTGTTTAAAATAGTGTCTGGCAAGAATCTGCCTTTCCTTCTACATGCACAAAATAGAATTTAAATAAAGCCCCAAACTTTTTGTTTATGATATTCTCAAAGGTAAAGCAAACTCCAATATGATTTTAAGTATAAGCAGGGTAGTAACTTTAAATGCCTATAAGTAGTAAGCTGTTTCAATAACATTTTTAATGCTAAAAATATAATTGTTTATCAGACTAATTAAGGTACTTCGCAGTACTTAAAGTTTCAGAATTTTTGGCTCAAATGACCAAATATGGACAAATAAGATACTTAAAACCTGACACCAGTAGGCAGAATACTAAGCTTTCCAGTGCAAGCACTTTACCTCAATGCAATACACAGGGAAGAGAGGTGAATAATACCTAACTATTTTTTCAAAGAAATAATACATAAAAATATACTGCACAATACTACAGTAGCAGATGTGATGTTATCAGGGTTTGACAGCATTTTCACATAAATTATTGTGCAAGCACAGTTAATCATTATGTACAGGTGGTTTGCCACCTGTTTAATTCAGTTTCAAGCTGATTTACACAGCTTTTAAGGCAAACAACCCCCCCCTCCAAAATTACAGTTTTGCCTGTGTATCAACTAATGTGGACAATTTTATTTCTCTTCACTTCCCACTGCCCTGCAAAGACACACAGAGAAACTAGCAGCTTCTGTCCCCCTTTACAGCCTTGTTTGAGCTGGTAAATTGTAGGAAGTGCTGTTACACAGGTAGTAACAGATGGTGCCAGCCCCTTCAAAATGAATTTTTACCTGCTATATGAACAGTGGCAATTTTATCACTTGTGTTTCACCATTGTGTCTCTAACTCTGTGTTTCTGGTTGTACACTACAGCCTGTGCAAAAGACCAGCCCCCTTTTACAAGCTAAAACTTCTCTTCTGCAGATGTTACATAGCCCAAATAGTTATGACATGTAAATCCTGGTTATTGCTTGGGTAGTCCTGATACTTAACACATTTAAATTGTAAGATGTCGAGAAATGCTAAGAGCTTTACAGTAAAGTAAAAATGAAGCAAGAATCTCATTGCACCTGCAGGTGGGAATCCCAGCATCAACATGAGTTCAGTGCACATAGCTACATTTATGCTAATATGACAAGGGAAATTAATTCTGGCCCTGCTTTTGGATAGATTAGATCTGAATTTTGGTCTAAATTTTTCAACCTGTGGTTG
Organism: Harpia harpyja; assembly: GCF_026419915.1. Taxonomy (NCBI): domain Eukaryota; kingdom Metazoa; phylum Chordata; class Aves; order Accipitriformes; family Accipitridae; genus Harpia; species Harpia harpyja. Next base: position 74,013,475 of record NC_068940.1, read on the forward strand.
AAGCTGATTCAGCCTGGTATTGTACCCTGGGCTAGGTTACAGCTGTCACTCATCATTTTTTTTTATTCTTTTTCCCTTAACTTGGATTAAAGGTCTAAAATTTATAAGTGGACCCTGTTCCTGCCATGTATTCTAAAACCTATCAAAATATCCAGCAAACTGTTAATATTATTAAGTCTCTTCTGACTTCATTACTACATATCCCCAACTTGCTTTTAGGGATATCAGCAGTCTTTTTGATTTGCACCAGCTCTCTACTGAGCACAGGGGAGCATGGGTCTGGGAGGGACACATCAGGGTTATGGAAGAGATGCACATTTCACAATATCCTCCAACCTCTATGTTATCTCAGCGATGCATCTTTTATCTACTTCCATCATCCCTATTCATTATCACCTCCCAAACTCCTGGCTCCGCATTTCCCAGCTAAGGATGGGTGCAGCTTGCAGATCCTTGCAGCTGCTCCTCACAGCTCACTTGCCGGTGAAGACTCTAAAGGGCCAAAATATTCCCCTCCTCTCCAGCTCTGAAATCTTCCTCTAATGTTTTTCTTTCCAAAATATGTCCAAGACTATAAAAAGTTATCAAGTTAGGTTCTGTCCTGATTCTGTTCTGTGCTCTGTGTCTGCTCACAAGCAGAAAGGGAGACAGCTTTGCCTCTGCTTACATGGGAATGGTGATTTTGTAGGAGTTAAGGTAACACCCTAGTACAGCCATACAACACACCTTTGCACACATCACTGCCAACCATGTTAGAAGAACATTATTCGGGCTGCTGAGATCAAGCTTTCTCAAGCTGGAAATGCCAAGATTTTACAAAATGGCCTAATCTTGTGCTCTTCTGTGTCCATCCAGTGCAAAAATGACACCCCAAAGTTGAATTTCTCTATCCAACCGTTTAATTATTGAGGGTGTCATAGGGTGCAGACAGAAGATCATGTTTAGGTTTATGTGTAACTTTGATGTTTCAAGAGGGGTTTTTTCTTTATATGTGCATATATGTGCAGAATATGCACATAATATGCACGTAGTCTGCAACTAGCACCGCAGCAGGACGTAAACCCTGCAGCACTGCAGGAGGCTATTGCTACCTCTGATAAGAAGGTAACTATATAAGCAGGAGACAGGAGGCAAGAAATGCCTGTACGTGCTAAGGAAAAGCTTAGCCATGTGTGTCCCCGAGCCCAGGCAAGAAATGCAGTGTTTGCTAGGTGCAGTGTCCCAAGATGGCATGCTCAGCACAGCTTATCTTTATAGCTCTCAGGTCCTATGTGCTCCTGCTAAAGTAACTAATAATGACTTTGTCGGTTCAATAGATTCAGTCTTTAGAAGTTTGTAATCAGGGATTTTTTATAAATACATTTGGCATGCTGCCAAAACTTTTCTGAGGAATGCAAATGCCAGGATGGAAGCAGTGATTTTCAGCACTTCATCTTAGCAAATGCTTAGATAAATTTCATGAAATGAAAAACATAAAAACAACAACAAAAAGAGAGTCAAGGCACATTTTCCCTGGTCCCTTATCAAGTAGCAAAAAACTGCTGACGTAGGCAAGGTATAAGTGCAACTTCTTAAAGGTTGCAAAAACTTTTCCTGATATAGAAGTTTGTATTTCCTGTTGGTCTCTATCAATATACAACAGAAGCTCTGTCCTTCCTTTAGAGCTGGATATTGCACTGCTGACGTAGACTAAGAGAGAGAAGAAGGCACCCAACAATTGATTTAATGCAACTATGAAAAAAAAATCATTTTCTATTCACTTCTATAGGACTGACCCACATGTGGAAGGTGATGGAGTGGGTCTTTGGGGAATGGTGCTACTCAGGGCAAAGCTGTGGCCGGTTGCAATATAATGCTACGCAGACATGAGTTTTACCTCTCTGCCCATCATCCAACCTACCTGTGTGGCCAGGAGCTGGCAGAGAAGGCAGGCATGTTTCACAACAGGGGAAGGATTTGGCAGAGGGGTATGATGGCGTGTTGTACAGAATTACATGAATTACAGAAGTTTTATTATGCCTCCTTTAGGTTATGGAGTAGGAATAGGGATGATGTGATTAGTGAAATACATCCAGTGTCTGGAAAGCAGATGGGCTGATCTGAAAGGCTTTTGCTGCTGTGAAGGGGGGGAATGAGTGGTGGTGACAAGTACATTTGTCTTCAGTTTGCTTGTCTAATTTACTGGGGGGTCCCTAAGGGTTAAGTCTGCCTAATAGTTTCAGAGTTCATCCAGAATGTTTTCATCTTGGTGTACCCAAGAGTGGACATTGGCCATCACCTGGATTTTGGGGGTTATTCAGCAGGAAAATGGCACTAGCATCAATTCATTTGCATGGGATTGAACACAGGTGGAGTTTTACTTATGCATTTTGGATTTTTAAGTAACGAGTCTGAAATGGATTTTCCTAGTTAGAACTGTACGTAAGCACTGTAGATTAGCGTAGAGGTAACATAGGTGGCCTATTTTATTGCAAGCTGTTAGCCCTGTTGAGAGGATGCAAGATTTGTTTGATTGTACCTGACTATCATCTTAATGTGTCATTTACCTTACTGCTTCTCCATCACTGCTCCCTGTCCAAATATTTGCAGATGTGTTTACATGATTATAAATAAAGGACCACAGAAAACATTCATGGCAGCGGTCACTTAATGAGGGAACTTACTTAATTGAAATCATAAATCTGACTAAGTTCCCACTCTGATGTGATCTGACAAAAATGATCATAGGATAAAATTGCTGCTTGCTGATCCCCACCTATCTTACATCTCAACTTGCTGCAAGATTGAGGCAAACTGCACCAATTTACTGCTCCCAACTGCCTGATAATGGACACTTTGCTGTGCACTCTCCCTTCATTACAGCACAGGTCAGGGCTGTTAACAGGGGCTCTTGCCACTTTTGACAGATAGTCACTACCAAGATGAATGGCACTAGCCACATGACCACTTAGTACTACACTTTTCCTTTCTAGCACCTTTAAAGCACTTATATTTTTTAAAAACTCACTTCATCCTTTAACTCTTTATTAACTAGGAGAATCAATAGGAATCTGCTGAAACTGACCTCACGCAATTCTTCTAAACTTAATTGGGCCCATCTCTGTGAATACATCTTGGCATTTGTTGCATGCCAGTAATGAAGGTTTCATTTAAGCATTTCTTTTAAATTCCTTAAGGACTTTCAGATAATTTACTCAGATTTTCTGTATGTACCATAGTGCTAGGTTTTAGAATGATTAAAGGCAAAAGGGCTGCAAGGACTGAATCAAAACACTGTTTATCATTTTTTTTGCCTTTCTAATGAAATTCTTTGGGCTTGAGTTTATGGCTTCTTGAAATGTAAAGTATTTCTATTTTCCAAATTTCCTATGTCTGCTTTTGACACTGTCAGCCTAAATACGAACAATTTTCTCTTTAGCAAATTTTTGTTTTACTAACAGACTTGGGAAAGAATACCTTAAGCATGCAAATGCCAAGCACTTAATAACAGAGTTGCTTAGGTGCATTCAGTTAGCTAAGACAAACTGTTTCTGAGACAGTGCCAGGCATAGTTTGAACACATGTGTTTTTGGTTAGCTCACCACATTACATGACAGTTCGGTAAATAGCATTTAGTTTCAAAAACAGCAGAAGTGATTAGACAGAGAAACTTTTTCTAACAACACATTCATATTCCTTTATTTTTTGCTAGTGCTAGATTTTATTGAAGTCTCTCAGAATTCCTCGGTATGGAAGCAGAAAATTAGTTCTTTGTATCAATCAGAATGCTATGCTTTTGGTATGCAGCAGACCAGTGCTAGAAGCTGACCGAAATGTGATCAGCCAAAACAGGATCTTGGTGCCAGAGGTCCTACATAATCTGAAAGTCTTCCCAGATGTGGTCACTTAATGAAGGGTCTTTCTTGAACCAAAAGCATCAGTTGAATGATGAGCATATTTGGGGCAGTGGGTGTGCCAGGAACATCAAGTTAATTTTTAAGAGCCAGGTGTGAAAGTTTTGGTGAAACTGATATTTCACAGACAACTACCATGGAAATTCTCAGCCAGTTTTGAGTTACTGCACCTAGTGTGCTGTCTGAAGCAGTAGCATGCAAGAAACCGCGCCGAATCTGCAACACACAGGTTGATGAGTCTTTGAGTGTAGAAGCACTCAGTTCTCCTATGCTCTTTGGCAGATGGCTGGAAAACAGGCAGGTCTACTAGAGAAGACCAATGCATTCTCCAATCTGATGAAGATCTGCTTTCCTTTCATGACATCTATTTACCTCTTCTTCTTTGTCCAGCCTATGTATGTATCTTTTTCCTATTTCAGCTTTGTGTTGTGCTTCCTCCTGTACAACTAATAGGATCGAGACCCCAAAAGAGCATACTGTGGGGCAAGGAGGCTCCTGGTTTTTTTCTTCTCTTCTCATTTCTCCGAATCCAAGGGAACCAGCAGAAGACTGGAAACTTAAGGTTTTCTTTCTCCCCTTAATTCAAGGTACAAGAGTAAAGTTTTGTGGCAGTGCATGCCTCCCAAGAGGCGACTATAGTGTAAATGTCTCTCTTTCTCTTTCCTACACAGGCAGTGGGCAGTGCTACTGGGATGAGAGAAGTGGGTAGAGAGGAAATGACTCACAGGAGATGGTATCTTGCCTTGCTAGGAACTGCTAGGAAGCCCTTTCAGCCCTGGATGTAAATATTTTTCACTCTTGTCTGGATCTGCAATTCCAGGATGATGTCCAGACCCTGCTTCTTCCATCTTTCTGTTCAGTGTACCAAAACTACTGTCTGAGCTGCTCCTCAAAGGTGAGGTGAGGTTTTTTTGCTGCTCTTGGTAAAGCATGTGGAGAACTGACATCTTCCGTCCTTTTGGCATAGGTGGCTGCTGGATTTTCACACCCTGCCCTGGCAGCTACTTCATCTCCTGTGCTGGCCTGTGCACCTTGAATCCCAACTGCTGCTAAAGGCAAGAGGGATGGGAGCACACATGCTACAGGTCAGGCCATGGGTTTTGGCTGTAATTACACTAACAAGACTTTTTCTTCAGACTATAAACAACAAAAATCACCTGCAAAGTTATGATTCCTCTGTATTTTGTTGTAAAAAGAAAAGAACTTTGAGTCTTTCTGACTTTTTTTTTTAATATTAACACACAGAAATTTGATGCTCCTTGATTCTTTAGGTTACTACAGTGTCACTACCCAGTAGGCAGAGACCATTGCTCTAGAGGCAGACCTGTATCCATGGCAACGTGTATTTCAACATGCATATTTTCAAACATATACAAGGGCAATCCCTTTATATAATGTTTGTGCTTTAACATGATCACGTGGCCTGTGGCACGTAAGCTGTGACTGCCACGATCTCGCTGCTGGTGCTCCACAGTATGTTTGTAGCTGCCATTTTGCTCGGCAAGGCGGATGCCGTGCGGCACAGGAAGACGTCACTTTTGTTCTTTCCTGTTTTGTTGCTTTCCTTAATCTGAAATAAATGCCACTCAGATGGAAAGCACGTGCCTGCTTTCTGTGCATGGAAAAAAACCCAGAACAATTATCATGGCTTCGATTAACAGCAACAGTGACCCGGGGGTCGGGCATTTCCCCAACGTTAATGACCGCCCAGGTTAAGGGCCCCCTGCTCGATGTCAGGTCCTCAACTCTTCCAGGTGGTCATTAACAGGCAGAAATGACTGCTCTCAGGGTCATTATTGTTTAATTAATGCAGGCTCTAAAACCATTTTCACATAGTTTCACTCTATAAAATTTCTGGCGATTGAATAGTATTTCTATATTGAAAGCACGGAAAAGTTATTTTGTATTATTTATTAATTTGCCTGCTTAATATGAATACATAATTAATGATACAGGACAATTTTAGGGAAAGATCTAATAGAAATAATTACACTGAACTTGCAGGCTTTTAGGGTTACAAGAAACTGTCACTCAGTTTACACACAATTAATGTTTTTCTCTCTGTGTAATTCTTGATCATTTCACTATGCTTTGCTCTTGACAAACAGTCAAATTATGTGGTTACAACTGCTATTAGATTTACATTGCATTGTCTAATTCACTTTGCCTCATGAAATTAGATGAATTATTAAACACATAATCTGTTATTCCCTATTAAAATTAATTGATTTTCATGTCAGTTTAAAACTAATGAATTGTCTAGGGATATTCTCATAAACCTCATCACACAGCAGAAAGATTATTTTATTTCTCATCATTTCTGATAATGATCTTGAGAATATGATACCTCTACACCTTCACACAGTAGCAAAAATATAATTATTCCAGCACAGGCTCTTCAACTCTTTTACACAAACTGCTTTCAGCTGTTCTGTGCCAGGAAAAAAAAATATGTAAAAGTAATGACCTGAAAAACAGAACAACTACCTGTAAGCAAAGTTACTTTAGACTGACATGAATGCAACAAATACCACAGTCTAGTCCAGGATCATAAATTTTCTGAAGATACTTTGCTGACATTTAAAAAAAAAAAAAAAAGAAAGAAAGACAAAAAGAAAGCAAAGTGACCACACTGGGTAAATTGCTGTCTGTCTTCTTGCTGGTAAAATGAGTGGTGAGGTAATCTCCTCCCAAATTAAAGCAATACCTTGACAGATTAAAAACCTAACAGTGTGTCATGTTAAAGTGGAGAAAACAATAAGCAGTAGCTTCTGAGAGACACGTTTAATATGTTATTCCTCAGAGTATTAATATTTCAGGGAGTTGTCCATCTGTGTCTGAATTTTACAATTGATTTCATTAATTAATTCTTTTATTCAGATGTCCTCCCCTCATCTCCCCTCTCTCCCCAGCTTCTTTTCCAGCCCAGTTACTTTAATTTTGCTGAATTCAGCGACATCATTTGGTATATTTGACATTGTTATATTCCTATAGACGTCTATAAAACCCCATTCAGCTCTTTTGTCTGTAAGCAGCTCCATTGCTTCATGCAACACAATTCACCAACTCACTTTTAATACTCCCGATTGCAGTGCTCATCTAAACCAGTGGCACTGGCATCAAACAGTGGTCTCCAGCATGTAGCATTGACACAATAGCTTCCCAGGGTTTTGAGAAAGCTGCTAATTTCACCTTTCAGCCAAGATAAAGCACTTGCAAAACTGAAGCAGCCCAACAGTTTTCCACAACATTAAAGTTCCTAGGATTTCATTTGAATAGACTTTCTCTTTATTTATTTATTTCTACAGCTCATTCTAGTTTTATGCATATGATTGCTATTTACCAGGAAACAAACACTATTTATACCTTGCATTTTAAAATCTTGAAAGGTTATGTGTTCCTTGACTTCGTTCTAACTCTGACTTCTAATGCATTCTTTGACTTTTTTTTCTTTCAACTCTCAGAGAAATAATTTCAAGCAAGCCCAATTATGTTTCCTTTAAACATGTCTCTGTGTTTCACTTCAATCCAAAAAATGCAATGGCATGATGAAAATTAAAAACATTTGAAGGAACAAAGTAGTATTTTGCTATTGTTTTCATAGACTTATTATGCATAAGTCTACAAATATGTCTAAATAATACTTATAGTATAATTTTAAGCAGTTTGCAAATCTTTTTGAATTTTACTCTGTATTAGCATTCTGAATTTCTAGGAATTTTAATTCAAAGAAGGAGGAGTTACAACCCTTTATATAAATGTTTGGCTGACTACATAAGGAGTAGTGCAATGGCAGCATGAAAATGCCTGTAGTTAATCTGTATACTGATATCCAAACTAAAGTTGTGTTTACAGGGTTCTTTCAGACTGCCGAAGAGGTATGTTGGGTTAAGGGGGTGGTTGTTCCTCCCAAAGCCAATTTGTCTGATCTGCTGTTTGGTTTGGGTTTTGCAGCTGTTCTTTACAACTACCATCACTCTAGGATCCAAATACTTTCTGCATAAACTGCATCATCAAATGAGTGACACTGAGGGACTTCATGGAGTCCCTGTGAGTCCTTCACAAAGGTCACTATCACCCAGTCCTGCTAAAGGGAAAGCCTGAATAAGACAATTCATTTTGGGGGTTTTAATTTTCACGATCAGCGCCCATTTCAATTGTGGTGGTAAGTCTCCACAGTCTCAACTTCCCCAAAAGTCACACTGTAACTTGTCAACATTTTGTCTTGTAGTCTTGCTAAAGTGCTTTGTCTGTTGTGCTCTGAGCTGCATTGTCCTGGATAAGCACAGCTGGAGACCGACCTAGTAAAGATCTTAAACAACAGGACCAAGGACCTGACATGGTATTTTGTCCAGAGAAGAAACAGCTTGCCATACTCTCTACTTTCTGTTTTCCCCAGTATCAGCTACACCTTGCTGACGTCTTTCCTACTTCTTCACATGGATGCTGACTCCTCGTACGCAATGTGTCACATTACCAGACTCCTGTAAGATGTAATTGGCGGATGGCTTTCAGCGAGGTCTGTCGTCTCTCTGTACAATGGTGTGAGGTCTCCTGTGTTTACTGGAGCAGAGCAGGGACAAGATTCACCCCTATGGGAGAGCTTCCTGTAGATTTTTCAGGTCTTTTTTTCACATACGACACCTTTTCTCCCCAGTTAGACGTGGTGAAACAGATATGGTGTGTCAGCTACTCCAATGGTCTTGAAGGTAGAAGCCAATAGAATTACGCAAGCAAAATCTGAGGTGAGGAGGTAAGTCACCACAAAGAGGTGACTTAGATCACTGAAGTTACTTCCACTCTGCATCCTTTCTGACAGCTGAATGGCAGCTGCTGTCTTGTGATGATGAAGTTTGGTTGCACCCTAAGCAATTTGTGTCTCGAAACAGGGACAAGAAGCTTTCCACAGGAGATGTGAACTTCTGGAGTGTGGAATAGGCCAGTGAAGGTGCTTGGTCTTTGCTGACTCCCTTTCCTTTGGACTCCAACTCTGGAGGTGCTGGGACTAGCCCAGGAGGTCACAGGAGACCTTTTCCCAGGCTCAGCCCCATGCCAGGAAGAAGCCACTGGACCTGACCCACCACCCCGCAGGGCCAGGACAGAATGGGGATCTCCCCCGGCTGGTAGGAGGTGAAGAGTGTCACTTAAAAGGCCGATGTCCCTTCCCAGGGAATACAAGATGTGAGGGAGAGGAGGAGCCCAAGACATAGTCTGTAACCTTCGTCTCTAGGATGCATGAGGACTGCCCTGACTGAGCCAGTGGGGCCTTCCCCAATCCAAATTTAGTGATAGCAACGCAATCACTATTCCCCTATAAAAAAACACCAGTCTCTACAGTGGGATGAGGCATTTTTATAGCCCCACAGTAGGGAGGATATACCCACCTAATAAAGCCATTGAAAGAAGTTACCCCAGGTCAACACAGTAAAATGTAGCTTATATGTTATCAAGGCCCAAATAACTTGCTTGGTATTATTAGTGAAAATTAAGATTACACCTACCTAGTGGCATTCCAGCGGCAGCAAAGCTCCAGGGAAATATGTCTCTGTGAAAGATACCATGGAAAATGCATTTATGACTACACTTTTGTATTTATTAAGAACACTACAAAACCCTAACTTTATACCAGCAATTTGTATCTTTAATTTTCTTCAATAATGCATAGCTTTCTAATCTTTATGATCAAAAAGAAAGGGATCATTTCAATTATTTGTTATTTATTCAGTAAGTATGTGTATAATAAATTCAAGAAGGTATTTACTAGATGATTACTATTATTATTTATTATTTGCATTGCCTTAACTCTTAGTAGAAAGATTATTTTCTGAACTGCAAATGAGAAACAAGAAATGAATTGTCCTTTTAATTTTAACAGTTCCATCACTCCGATTTGTACAATTTCTTCTTTCACTATACTGGAAAATAGAGAAAAGACATGTCTATATCTTGAATTCCTCCATCTACTCCAATATTCAATATGAGTTTTGTGAAGATGGTGTAAACAACAAAAGGTTGTTGTTTATGAAAGGCAGAATACAAAATTAAATGAAAAATTTTGAAAACCAGGATAGAGGTATTCAAAGACAGATTCCTGTCTGGGGCCATTTTTTTTTCTGTGCAAGGTGTATCAAAAGTTTTACGATCATTTTGGTCCAAAATGCTATGCAAAAATAAGTCATTGTGATAGTTTCAGTCACTGCTGAGGTGATTCCTATAAGAATGCAAATCTGTTCTGTTAATGTGAGATTTTTCTATCAAACACCTGAAGTGGAAATTTAATCTGTTCCTTTAGACACCAAGCAAATTCTTTGCTTTGTTAGCATGGAGCCAAATATCAAGACTTCTCTGTGTGTACAACGTAACCAGTTTATCGGGAAGAGGTATCATGGTGGCAAATGAAGTTTTATGTTAGGCAACTTGGAATGAAAGTTCTCCAGCAGTAAATATTCAAGTGCTAAACAACGAGGAGCAGGCTGAATGTTGGCTTTCATGCCAATAATAATATACAGAGGAAAACAAATATAAAACTTTAAAACCTTACAAATGTAAAATTATGTGTACTTCACCATCATACCCAATTGCCAAAAAAAAAAGAAGAAAAATCTCCATACACACCCAGATGCATAAGCTTGCAAAGAGAACAAAGACTGCTATAAATATTCCAAGAAGCCAATAAAAAAACTAGGAGTGGTTAGTTCTCCTGTGTAATGGGCTGCCATAAAAGCTTTTATTGTTAAGAGAGTTACTTTACTAAGAGCTGTATGAAGAAAACTGAATGAATGTGAAAAATTGCATGCAATAACCTGAACTGAAAGATGATTATCAGCCTCTGAGTTCTATGCTTTTGAGTGGGTGCTGCTGTTAGAAGATTGCTGTTGTGGTTAAAGAAAAGCTTGTTTTGTACTACTATCCCTCCTCCAGGTGTACAGAGAGTCAGTGCGTTCTTCTCCGGTGCCTTTGTCTGTCCATATTAAATGTCATTTTTTAAAATTGAAGGGCCTGATCCTGCAGTTTTTCTTTCAGGACGTACTTCTCCTATGTACTGGAACATTTCTGTTGAAGTAATTTTTAGGATTTAAGGGTCTGATGGCCCGATCCTGGAGGGAGAAGCAATCATGACTCGCTGTGACAGCTATGTTGCACTGAACTGAGGAGAGTGTTAGCCTGCAGGCCAGAGTTTGTAAGCAGAGCTTGACCTAAAACCACAGAACTCATTCCCTTGCGTGACTTGGATGACTGCTGAATCCACCACTTCCCAGGAATAAAAGCAGATTTTCTTTCTGTGACTCTTTTTTTGCTTAGTGAGGTATTTACAAGTACACCAAACGCATACATTGGCAAAAACTAAAAACCCCAAAAGCTGTTTCTCTTACAGCTGCAAAGGAAGGAAGTAAAAGACGTTGTTATTTCTGCACTTCACTATATGGGAGGTGCTCTGAGTGCTGTGCTAATTAGGACCTTATCAGTGGCTAAATGAATAGGCAGGTATCATGCGCATTCCATGTCACTTCAAAGGGAGCTCCAAACTCTGAACATTTACAACATCAGTCCTTTAGATATTGCCACTTTACAGAATATCTTTCTGCCTTTGATTCTCCAGCTAGGGTTTTTTTTTCTTTCCAGCACTTAACAAACACAACAAGAGCAGAGGATGGCTGCAAATCAGAAACCCAGTAGATACATCTGCTTAGAGCTTCCCACGGAAAATGCTAAGGCACCGTGTTTGGAGCCTCTCTTTCACAGTTTCATGTGCATTCACCATTCTTTAGCGTTCTTGCTGACATTCTTAGAGATCAAGTCAAAGAGAAAAGCACTAACATCAGCTTTACTGCTTCTCTTTCTGTTATGTTTCCAAGGGATAAGGTAGGTGGAAAGAAAAATTGAAAGGAAGATCTTGTGCAAAATCGTCATGATGCAAATTGAAAGCATAGGAGTTGAATGTGCTTTCATAAACGAGAACCAGATTGTCCTAGATTTGCTGAAATTTGATTTTTTTTTCTACAAATCTCCAAGAATTGGTACACTATATTACACTGTGTTAATATAATTTTAAGTAAAATTGATATTTATAACTTTAATTTATCCTAATAAAAATACCATTCAGAAGCTCTGAAGCACTAACTCATTTTCGACATTACCAGACCACATAGAAATTTCAGCTAATTCTTCGTAGCAGACACTATTCTTTATACAAATAAGTTTGCCCTGCATTGGCCATTAGGCTAATCTCCTCAAAGGTTAACAAATCAATGCTGCCACCAACGTACCTTGAACACAAGAGAGGAAGTGCTGTGCGACAGCAGGAGCCTATTTCAGTGATGTGAGACTCTTCTGAAGAGCGTCTAGCCAGAAATCATCTCTCCCCAAGAAGGAAGCATCTCTTGGACTGCATAAATGCCCCTTGGGGAGAGGGAAGACTGGTTGCAGACCACTTGATTCCCTGGATATAGTTTCTGCTAAGCAGACATAAAGTCTATAAATCTCAGACTCCCTGAAAAAAAAAAATTCCCACACAACCCATACTTCTCTTTACCTGCAGCTGCTTTTTGGAGGAGGTTCAGTGGCTATAATCACATGCTCCAGGCTATTTTAACGCCTTCAAATAAGAGCAGCAGGAGTGGCCCTTCATTATTTTTAGGTAGTGTATGCGATTTGTACCTAGGAGATTAAGGCTACTGTCTGCTCTGCCTTTTGCCTATAAATCTCACTGGATTTCACCGGGAGAATAGGCTGAACATGTCAGGTTGAAATGTGCCCTTTTTGCTTCTTAGCATCAGGAAGTTCTCTGAGCCCACAGCTCCAAGAGGGGGTAGCAGGTCCCTAAGAGGGAACGCCTGGTCAGGTGTGTTAGACCCAGCCAAATTTGCCACTTTTACCTGGTGTGTCCCTAATGGAGGCCACATTTGACAGGGAAGTCAATCACATTTGCCTCCTGCAGCTCTTGGCATGCAAGCAGTTGGTATAACCATTGCGCTGAGAACTGAATACTAGTGGGCACGTGTGTTAATAGGATACGTTCTCAGCAAAACATGTGGCTGATGTTGACATGGCTGGAGGCTAAAATCGCTCCCAGGCATGTGGGATGGAGGGCATGGTTTGACATGGCACTTCATCTCATCTGACCTCTGCAGATCCAACCCAAGCTGCTTTCTATTGCTTGCACAATACACCTGCTACAAATCCCAGCTAACCTTAGTAAATACATAACTTGTTTGCAGCATTTCCAGGTGAAATTAAGTTCTGTTTCTCTCACTGTCATTTGTCTGGCTGAGATAATAGGTTGCTGCAGACCAGCTGCAAGAACCTGGGAGCGTTCCAGGTGGAGGAAGCCTTCTGAACATCGCACTGAGCTGGAAATAGCAGAAGGCTATATTGAGCTGGCAGTTAGAGGAGCAGCTGTGTAGCAGTGGTTGCACAGCTTTCTCAGGGAAAAAGCTCAGCCTTTGAAACTTCCCTGAAGTGTACTTTGAAATTTAAAAGGTATGTTAAATCATGATTCTCCTAAATGTAGTTGTGCAAATGGATCCGCCCATAACACTGCCAATACTACGCCTGCGCTTGGGAAGTCTAGGCACCTCCAAGCATGCCAGAACTACTTAATTTTGCTTCACACAATTGTAAGGTATCATCTCATTCTCATCTTCCCACTACTGAGCATTGACTCTACTGCTTTTCAGTGAGTTGCTTAAGCTGCTTGTAAGGCAACAGTCAACTAAAGAGGTGCTCCCTTGTCATTTCCCCAGGAAATGAAGTATATTCTTGAAAGCCATCATAATAAAAAACTTGCTGATTTAAAGAACAGTTATGGCTAAACAAAAGGAATTACCTAAAAGGCCAGTGCTGCAGCATCACTGGGGCAAAACTTCCATTGCAATTAATGAAAGTTTTGTTTGAGAAATGACTTAATATTGGATCCATAGAGACATAATTGAGGAAAAATGCATTATCATGTTGGGCTACAGACGGTCACTTGTTGAGCAACAGTAGAATATTTTGTTCATAATGAGAGCTTATTGAGTTTGGTTGCCTTAAGTTTTCAGCTTCTAATTATGGTCTTTAGAAGACAATAGAGACGGCTTAAAATAATAAGAATGCTGCTAAAATTGCTATGGCTGCTGCGGTATTACAAAGACAAATGTTGGCTCCCTGTGTATAGTATACATTTAACCTGTCACCAAACACAGAGCATTTTACAGGTAAAATGTAAAGGGATGCATTTAGTAGCTATCAAATGAACATTTTTTGTTGTATTTGAAAGTAACTACTTAACTTAAAATACTACTTTATTAAATTATAATTAAAGTATGCTACATCAAAAATGCTTGTGATTTCCTTCTGTTATCGCATGAGTCATTATAATGCAAAGTTACAGGTTTCTGGAACATAATGAAATTCAAACTTGCATTCTTAGTGCAGTTGCCATGGCCAATTCAGCTGAAAATGAGAATTATAGTGAGAGCATTTCCTGGTCTTTGACCCCTCTTATAGGGTTTTAAAAAGCAGGTTTTTTGTAGAGCATTAACCTCATTCTCAAGCAATTCATTTCTCTGAGTAATATGAGAGGTGTTAAAACACTTCAATAAAAGGAAAAGTATTTAAACATCTTTTATTCTAAGTTTCAAAAGGCTGGACATTTAACTTCAAGGATTTCTGGCTGTGTAATGCAAAAGACTTTGACAATAGGACCAACTGTAATAAAATATAGTCTCTGGTATATATACATATTTATCAAGATAATGCTTCATGACAGCTAGGCAGTAAGAGACAGACGTATTTGACAAGTTATAGTTACATATATTTTGTATTTGTGTATTTGTCTCTATTTTACTGTTAACTGCACACAATAAGAAAGAGGAGGGGGGGAGGGAAAAAAAAGCTCTTGATCCTGGACAACGAAAGGGAGTTTCATGGGTCCTTATGGTATTCTGTGAACCTTTCTAAAAAGACATTATATGTCTCCTATAATCCTACAGCACCACCTGACTGGTCCTGCACTAAACTGAAATGCATACTTTGAATGTGTTAAAAGTCCATAGTTTAATTTATTTTGCTTTCAGAATCTTCATATTTGCATTAAATTTTGCCCATGGATTCTTGCAAAAGTGATTTCTGCTGAAATCAGTGGGAGTTGGTATATATATATATATATAGATATATATATACCAGAAATTAGTCTTGTCTTCCCTAGCATAAAGAACAAATGTGTCTGAATAACAGAACCAAAGTACTAAATATTAAATACTAAACACTGAATGCTGAATATGAAATATTAAATACTAAATAATGAGCCTGTTCAGTTCCAACATTTTAGCTGCTTTATGACAGAGGTAAGAATGAATCAGTGCAAATACTGTGTTAATAATGAAATGGACTAAATTGCTTATTACCAAGTTAGATCCTGTCCAGTTTCTGTCCCTATAAATTATACTGGCATTTTGTGAGTTTTGCTTTCTTATTTTTAAACTTTGACAAACAAGCACCAATTTATCACTTAGGTGGCCTGTCATAGTCTGTACTTTCCAAAGAGTATTGCAAATCACAATGAACTTTCTACAGAAAGTACTAGAGTAAATTGAAGAAATGATCCAACATATAGAAATAGCATTATTATTATCCTGGAAAAGATCTATGAAATAGAGGTGTAAAAAATTTAATGCTGATTGAGGGGAGACTTAACAAGAAGAATATTTGTTTTCAAGTCAAGTTGCAAAGGTGTGGGAAGTGTCATCTAATGCAGTGGCACTAAGTACCTCATCTGCTGACTGCAGGCTGGAGTGCTGCAGGCTTTTGAGGCAAAACAGTGGCAGAATGTTGTTATATGGCACGTCCTGTCACGTACTGTTGTGCATACATAAAGGTATGTGTCTGATGGGAATTAATGGAATTTCTCAAAAGGAAACCAGGCTGGCTCTCATTGTATGTTTGAGATTGGCCCAGTATTTGGGAAGATTATCTTTTTTTAATCTCAGCACGCTTGATGTCCCTGAAATTCCCTTTTGACTTACTGGTAAATGTCTACCAGCCCATGAGTCTGATATAAGGATGCATTAACTGCAATGCAAGTAGCTGGTATAGTACTATATTTTGGATTTAGGATGAGAATAATGTTGACAACACGCTGATATTTTAGTTGTTGCTGAGCAGTGCTTACACAGAGCCAAGGCCTTTTCAGCTTCTCACCCCACCCCACCAGCGAGGAGGCTGGGGGGACACAAGAAGTTGGGAGGGGACACAGCGGGGACAGCTGACCCCAGCTGACCAAAGGGATATTCCAGACCATATGGTGTCATGCTCAGCATATAAACTAGGTGGAAAGCTGGCCAGAGGGCCGCTGCTCGGTAACAGTGTGGGCATCGGTCAGTTGGTGGTGAGCCATTGTTTTTAATTTGCATCCCTTGTTTTTCTTGGGTTTTATTTCTCTCTGTTTTTGTTATTTTCCTTTTCATTACAATTTATTGTTGTTGTTATTATTATTATTTTTTATTTCAATTATTAAACTGTTCTTATCCCAACTCATGAGTTTTCTTACTTTTACCCTTCTGATTCTCTCCCCCAACCCACAGCAGGGGGAGTGAGTGAGCGGGTGTGTGGTGCTTAGTTGCCGGCTGGGGTTAAACCACAACACATGAGCATCTGTGCTTTGCATAAGATGCATCTGAACCCCTCCACTCCCTGTGACGTGCCATGCTCTTGGTCTACTCAGGTGCATACATCCAAAGTGCTCTTCTTACTGCAGGTGAAAGCACAATCCACCCATTGAAAAAACATACTGAAAGTGTTAAGAATGGAATGGCTATGTAAATACATTATTGCTGCTTTATGCTACTGGAGAATAAGAACATCAGTTGGAGAACTGGTTTACAACAGAATGACAACTACTCAATAACGTGTATTTTTTGAGACACATATCTCTTTTGGAAAAGAGGAGAATGTAACTTAATTGACACTTTTGCAAGCAATGGTTGCTTCCTTTTCAAGCATTCACCTTGCTGAGGGAAAAATTGAAATGCAGCCCAAGATGTAAAATATTGATGTTGCATTATTCAAACGAGAAAGCTTTGGTATGTGTCTCTCTTGTTTAATCATGCTAAAAGCAGAAGTGCATGGGGCATAAATGACAGAACAATAGAGCTTTTATGTATTTAAATGACATCAGATTCACAATGCACAGCAGAAAATAAAACGCCTCTAAACTTAACATTTCCTAAAAAATCACAGACACATAGAAAGATTAGAGTTTATTAATATGATCCTGGGGTTTTTGTGTTTGTTTGGTTTTTTTTATTAATGGCAGTCTTTTTAAGAATGATGTTACATTTACATGTGCTAAAATACACAGAGTAAATATTACTCTATATGTTAAGGTTGTCAACTTAAACCATCAAAGTTAGGTGATTCCTGTGTAGCCCTTATTTGGGCCACTTTAGTTTCTACACTGAAACACAATCACTAATGATTTGATCATACATTGTATTTGCCACTGGCCTTCTGCCTCTTTCAGGATGCAGGACGGACAATGCTCACTTAACAAGCCACTATTCAACATTACATTTCATCTCTATTTGGCATGTGGCCTTATGACATGTTTATTGCACTCCTTGCTCTGAATACCAAATTGTTAATATTCTCCTGTTTTTCTTTTTTATTGTACTCCTTACTGCAATATTTGAGTGCTTCACAAATGACCATGAATTTATTTCACAGTGCTCCTGTGAGGCAAGTTGACTTTTTTCTGTGTTACAAACGAGGAACAGAGCTACAGAGATATTCATGCAGGATAAAGTCTTTGATTTTGTCTAAACTGAGATCCCTATAGTCTGATTTTTCACAAAGTTTCTTATTTTATAATGCTGAACAAGTCTGCATTAAGTGCATGTATTTCCTAACATGTTAATATTTAAGTATTGCCAACACTTTGTAAAATTGATGTTAATGTATTATTTCCACTATTTACAAGAAAAACTAATTACAATTACATTTAAGCACAAGATAAAAAATTTTTACTGTGAGTGTGGTTGAACACTGGAACAGGTTGCCCAGAGAGGTTGTGGAGTCTCCATCCTTCAAATATGATATCCAAAAGCCAACTGGGCATGGTCCTTGGTAACTTGCTTTGGCTGACCCTGCTCTGAGCAGGGGATTGGACTAGGCGATTTCCAGAGGTGCCTTCCAGCCTCATCTGTTCTGGGATTCTGGGATTCTGTGAGATTTTAGCTATGTTAGCAGCAAACAATTATAAAAGAGAAGGAACTGAAATGTACAGATCTTTTGTTATTTGCACTTAGTTGAAATTTTTTAAACTAAAAATACTTTACTGGAGTTGTTTTTATTTAGTCTGAAGCTTCAGTTCAATCAAAATAGTGTCAGCATAAATTTAAATTCATGAAAAAATGTATAGCTGTGTTTAATCAAACATGATTAATATTCCGTATCTATTTCTCTTAGATTTAGTACAAAGATTGTGAAATGAAGCTAAATATTTTCATGTGTTAAAAGGTACCTTCAATCAAGGAGAGATGACTATTTTAAGATCATGGAATTTAGCAGCTTTAAAATAAAATGATAAGCAGTTCTAGTGCAAATTAAAGAAAATTTATGGAAATAGTATTAATTGCATGATTTAATCTAGGAAGGCAGATTATTAGAGTTTGCAAAATACAATTATGCTTAACTATCTATCTATGTCCTGTGTTTCCTTGTATCATTTTAAATTGCCTCTTTTTGTAATGTAACATAATAAAAAATACAAATTATTTTTTAATACAATATAACGTACAGTAAGTGTATGTTGGAGCATAATGTATAACATTTAAAGATTCTGTTGTTCAAGGCAGACACCTAAACAAGCAGGGGTTACTGTGTGATACAAAAGGACTTGCCTAACCCTTCACTGTCCAGGTGATGAGAGAGTTCAGGTAGGACCCTCGTGGGAATTGCACCACCTCTCGCCCATTGAGGGATAGGGGAGCATCTTGCAGTGTTGGATCACAGGACAGAGAACACCTTCCTGCTCAGTGTTACCTGATGGGATCGGGGCTTTATGCGATGGGGTTGGGGCTCTACATGGTGAGACTGGGGCTCTGTGCAACAGCTTTCGGGCTCTACATGATGGGATGTGGAGCTCAAGAGTACAGGCAGGGTATTGTAATCAGGAGACAGGAATAACAGAGGAGCTGAAGCCCCCCCTTAGCAACTTCATCCCTCTGGCTAATGCCTAACCAAACATCTCTTACCATACAAGTGTCTTCCCATGAAATGGCTTTCTAAAAGCTTTTGGCCAGTAGCCTAGTAGCCCCGTAAGTCTTAGCTCTTGCAGTGCTGTGCATCACAGCTCTAAGATCTTCTATGGATTCCTCCATCGATGCTCAATGGGAGCACAGTTTTAGACACCAAATTTTGAAAATGCTGTCCTGAGCCCTGAATACTGATGTGATTTTATTTTTTTTTTTTCCCCCACAAAGAGAGTCCAAACGAAACCAAACTGGAGTCTGCACATGCCAGGGAAGACTGTAAAATTATCTTTGCCCACAAGAGGGTATATCCCACACTGTGCCACTTCTTATGTCAGTATAAAAGTTCAGATTAAACAGTGATGAACATAATGAATGTGATGCAAAACTGGCAACACTTTAGATGCTTTATCTCTTACACTGAACAAGATAAAGGAAAAAATTCATTGCGTGGAGTTCTAGAGAGAAGCAAAAGACAGAAGATGTAAAAAAATGCTGAGCTGTACAAAATCAGCCTCACATGGGCTTGAATCATATCAGGATGAAAGAAGAAAACAGAACAACATCATCATATTTTCTGCAGGTCAGGAACCTATTACGCCTAACAGTGCCCATCCATAAACACACAAATCAGAGTATACTTGCCTTATTAATCTGTCAAGTATTGACTTAACAAAAGTATCTTTAGAAATATTTTTAAAATATAAAAAAAATTCTGAGAAATCAAACCCAGAAATTACTAACTCCCTGGTAGACAACTGGCAAATATAAACAAACCTGAATTTAAAAACATCCAGTATGTTACACTCCACAAAATCTTTATCATGCTTTGTTAGAACTTAATGACAGAAAGGGGCAGTTGTCTTTGATATCCAATAATCTTCATCTTTCCTTGATAACTATATAAACATTCCTTAAAGCTTACAGACAAAGCTTTCACGTGCCTAGTGACTTTCAGGACTATACTTTGTGTTTGGTCAAGTAACATGACAATATGGTTCACTGATACAGCAAAAAATGTATACAAATCAAAATAGAGACAGAGACAAACCAAAGGTCAAGGAATGGCACATTTGCATAGCTGAGAAGGTCTATGAAGTGAGCAGTCAAATCTGTATTTCAGTTAAGTTTAGGAGTTTAGAAATGCATGTGTAGGGTTTGCATCTCCTGGGGCAGATGATCTAGTCGGATGAGCTGGACCTGGGCCAGGCAGTCCCTGAGCTGCAGGGAGGCCATGGGGTGGCCTGGGGTGGCTGAGTAGCATGATGACCTCCTCCTCTTTTTTTCATCCCACTCTTCTTTTCTTCTGCCTTTTCCTGTGGCTTGAATGCATGGATGCTGTCTGCTGCGCTCCCCGTGCCCCAAGAGTGTGCACACCCTCTTTGTTTTATGGATAAGTAGCACTTGACACCTACACCCGCATCAGAGTAGAAAGGATTTATTTTGTCTTGAACCTAGCACTAAAGGACCAATTCATTAATGCTGGGGAGCATTTGTTGACCAAAGAGAGTTCCCTAACTCTGTGATGCTTTGTTCAAGTCCTTGAAATTCCTGATAACTCAAAGCAGAGGCGTAGCAGAGACTAGGCACAGAATTGCAATCTGCTGTCTGTAAAGATTGTTTTATTTACCACCTTTTCTTGTTGCTACATTACACATAGCAGCTATGGATGGATAATTCCATGTATGCTGTGTTACTTCTGACAGTTTAAGAAGGACTAGCACATTGCACTTGCAGCTGCCATGAATTCCCAAGAGTTGTGTTACTTTTACATAGCGCTGTCTTGCTCTACCTTATACTCCAGCACATCTATATGCACGCACCTTTGGTCACACAAATGCACTTGTAGGGTGGAGAGAAGATTTAAATAACAATTAATAAATTTTTGCACATCCCAAGCTTTTTTCCAGATTATCCAAATGTATACTTTTGTACCTCTAAGCCTCCCAAGGTTTTAATTTCCACAGGGTCCCACCCTTATCCCTTTACCTGTGATGGCTATGGAGGGAATGTCAGATCTTTCCATGACCACTAGACTCCCTGTGCAAGACTACAACATACCTTTTAGACTCTTGACTACTAATGCCTTAAGTCACATAGTAGATAAAGAAAAGGGTTTCCAAAAGGAATGGCTGTTTTTAGGATTCTGGTTTCTCCATATTCTTTCAGACCCACTTACACTCCAAAATAAAGGGGCATACAGCACTGGAGAAACACAACCGAAAAGGAAGTGGACTGAAGCAAGAAAAAAAATCGTACGTTCTTGGGCTTTCTTTTTCTATTTGTGCACGTCTGCAGTAAATGTCTTTAATTTTAATGGAAGTTGCACGTCTATCTATATATATCTGCATATCTTCAGCTTTCAGACAGTGTTTATTGCACTGATACCATAAACCAGATATCCAATGGAAGAACATGGATCTTTAATAAGGCAGAGCTACGTCTCATTCATTTATCACATTCAATGGAAGAGGTTGTTTCTGAGGATTTGTGGCCTTCCAATACACGTGGGAAAAAATAGAAATGACAGACTGTAATTAAAGACTGCATTAGTGCATGTGCAAAAGGAGACAACACAAAAATTTGAGGAGTAAATTTAATTCTCCTATTCCCTACCATTAAAGTGTTTGGCTTTGTAATTTCAATATTTTAACATCATTTTTGTTATGTTGTGTAGATCTGTAGGACCCCACTTTTTAGTTTACACCTCCTAAGGGACTGAATGCTTCAGAGTTAATGAACTTTCTCATCAGTTGGCCATTAGTTTGAACTGAAGCCAACTCATCAGGATGAAAAGCATCTTGCATCTAATGGATGTTTGGGGTTCTGTATAGAATGAGTTTGGCAGATCTCTTTCTCTAGCTGCCACAACACAAACATGCCATAATGCTCTGCACTAATTGGCAGATTCAGTGAAGAAGCCAAATAGTGGCTGATCTATTGAGTCTGATCTACCCTTTTTGCCCCTGGAAGAAATATTCCACCCCAGGTATGCTGTTGGGGTTTGTTAGTGTTTGTTAAGCTTACCAGACTGCTTCTTTCAAAATCCAGAGGATATCAGTCATGAAGGCTGTTTGGTGATGCCTCTCATTATTACTAAAACCACACAACTATTTAAAGAGGCAGTTTACCATGAATACATTTTTTGCACATAGGCAAACATCTCATTAGCTAAACTGAATAAAATGTCACCCAGCTCCATGCAAAGCTTGGTGGCTACATATAAGTTTGCAAAACTCCTACTTGCTTCAAGGAGAATTTATCAGTTTATGCATGTCTGAGTTTGTATCCCAGTCTTGTATTGACAAGTGTTTATGTTTACCCAGAATTCCCTTATATTGTAATCCTTCAGCCTTTTATTTATACATTCTGGGGGGTGTACATATACATAGGTATGTATATAATGTCAGTACATTCAATATTCCTCCTTGGAGGAGACAAACAAGAGTCTGTCCCTGATTGTCCATATTAACTGGAAATTCTTGGAATGTCAGTGAATGGACAGATTAAGAAGCATATTCTTCAAAAGCATCTTTTTGATTTTGATCCTTTTCATCTTTTTTCCCCCATTAATGACATAAAGTAACTGAAACTTAGCTCTGCCTAACTTTCACAGCTTTGTATCCTAAGTTTATGTTCAGGATGGATATAGAGTCAAGTCCTCCACTGTGCTTGGATCAGACATCACAAAATGGGGATGGAAAGAAGAGGAACTGGAGGATGTAAGCTCATCTTGTGTTTTCCTGACCAAAACCTGCTACTGCAGCAGGACTTCTGCTCTCCTGGCTACCAGCTCCTTAACTGAAACAGGGCAGTCCTCTAAATCCTTCCATTTGCACTGCCTGCAAATGACCATACAGAAAAGTGCAAGACTAACATGGAAGAGAGATATTTGAGCTGCTGTTTAAGACATGCCTACCAGCCTTTTCTGCATTTGCCAGGGAGCAGGGGGATTTCAGGGAGAGCTTCACCACCAGAAATCACTCATGTACCCAGTGCAGCACAGAGAGGTTTTGATGCACATGTTGTATGATGTATCATGCTTTTGGGTGTCTCCCCAAAGCTGACATACTCCATGGACCATTCTGTGGTGCGCTCTGCTGGAAGGTATCTGCTCTTCCCAATCGCCTCTGTTATTTTTTACTAGTCCGGCAACAAACAAAGAGTGTCTATGGAGCAGGCTTCTGTTTGCTCCAGCTGTTTCCAAGGTATATATCCACAGGTGCAGTGTGCAGTCTCATCCCTCTTAAAAATGCAGCAGCTGGCCAACATCCTCCTCTACTCCCTTCATTCCTGCTCCCTCAGTGTATTGGTTTTGTGTGGCAAGGTTTTGGTAGCGGGTGGGGTTACAGGGGTGGCTTCTGTAAGAAGCTGCTGGAAGCTTCCCCTGTGTTCGACAGAGCCCATACCAGCCGGCTCTAAGACAGACCCGCCGCCGGCCAAGGCCGAGCCAATCAGCGATAGTGGTAACGCCTCTGTGATAACATTTTTAAGAAGGAAAAAAAGTTGGGACGGCGGTATTTCGGCAGCCGGAGAGAGGAGTGAGAACATGTAAGAGAAACAACCCTGCGGACACCAAGGTCAGTGAAGAAGGAGGGGGAGGAGATGCTCCAGGCGCCAGAGCAGAGATTCCCCTGCAGCCCGTGGTGAAGACCATGGTGAGGCAGGCTGTCCCCCTGCAGTCCATGGAGGTCCACGGTGGAGCAGATATCCACCTGCAGCCCGTGGAGGACCCCACACCGGAGCAGGTGGGTTCCCGAAGGAGGCTGTGACCCCGTGGGAACCCCGCGCTGGAGCAGGCTCCTGGCAGGACCTGCGGATCTGTGGAGAGAGGAGCCCACGGAGCAGGTTTTCTGGCAGGACTTGTGACCCCGTGGGGGACCCATGCTGGAGCAGTCTGTGCCTGAAGGACTGCACACCGTGGAAAGGACCCATGCTGGAGCAGTTCGTGAAGAACTGCAGCCCGTGGGAAGGACCCACGTTGGAGAAGTTCGTGGAGGACTGTCTCCCGTGGGTGGGACCCCACGCTGGAGCAGGGGAAGAGTGTGATGAGTCCTCCCCCTGAGGAGGATGAAGCGGCAGAAAATAACGTGTGATGAACTGACCGTAAACCCCATCCCCGTCCCCCTGTGCCGCTGGGGGGGTGGTAGAGAATCCGGGAGTGAAGTTGTGCCCGGGAAGAAGGGAGGGGTGGAGGGAAGGTGTTCTGAGATTTGGTTTTATTTCTCATTACCCTACTCTGGTTGATTTGTAATAAATCAAGTTAATTTTTCCCCAAACTGAGTCTGTTTTGCCCGTGACGGTAATTGGTGAGTGATCTCTCCTATCCTTATCTCGACCCACAAGCTCTTTGTTATATTTTCTCTCCCCTGTCCAGTTTGAGAAGGAGGGGGAGTGATAGAACAGCTCTGGTGGGCACCTGGCATCCAGCCAGGGTTAACCCATCACACTCAGTGTTTGGATATGCTTTGGGACCTCTACTCCGTTTGCTCTCTCCCTTATACTCCCTTTCTGCTTTTACTTCTGACAATGAAAGAGCATATTGGGTTTGTATTCATGGCTTTACATTTACGTCACAGCAGCACTGAACAGTGATATTTTTATCTACTTCCATCCAATATAAATTGTAACCATTCTCATGGCTTCATATGAGACAGGAATATTGTTTCTTGGACTATTCCTTCTTTTTAAGTTACAGAACTTTTTTTCTGCCTAGCAAGTATTGATTTCAACTCCATTACTACTCAAAAAGCTTCATAAGTATTTAACATTTATTTAGCTCTTTTAACAGGGAAAAGTTTGATGGTGTACTTGGGAGAGTGGGACAGGGATCACTGACATAAGACCATACATCATTTAACTACTTTACAAATGCATAGGTGAATTTTAAAAATACATGATCATACTTGCTAAACTCATAATTCCAGTTTTAGAACAATTCATTAGTACTAATCCATTAAAAAATTACATTAAATTAATTGTTAATTCTAGCTTTATTTTTTGCCCCTAGCTTGGACTGTATCTTATATCAAATATGTAATGAATGGAATAGAAGAGGGGACTGTAAAACTGACATGTTTAGACTATCAGCTGAGTCTGCAACGAAAAAAAAGCTAAACCTATCATACCTAAATACCATGTGTTTTCCAATGTCAGTGACTGAAGTCAACAGTCTACAATACATTTCCACCAATGCTGTAATTTTGCTTGTAAAACTAACAAACACTATTTTTCTCATGTACTCAGCTGTGGCAACAATTCCAATGTTTCTTTCTTTTCCTCCAAATCCACCTGAAATGTGTCCAGTTTTGGGGCAGGACTGTGCTGACAGACCTGTTCCAGGACCTGTTCCAGCTCCTATCTTTTCACTGTTGTTGAGGTGTCCTCAATTCTGCCAACCTCTTTGTCAGACTGTTCTTCATCCAAAATTCAACAAAAATGAAGGGTCGACCAACAAGTCAACCAAGAAGTCCATAAAGTCAAAGCTCTCATGGCAGAAGGACATGGACAGGGACTATCAGACTTGTCCTTGGCACCTTACACCTTGAGGTTTTAACATTTTTTCAATAACAAGCTTCCAGAGTTACTACCACAAAGACCCCAATTTTAATTAAACACTGGTAAGGGCACAGCTTAGGTCTGCAGTGAAGGCACATGCTGATGAGTTGCATCAGGCAACAGCTTTATACCTGTTAAAAACACTCCTACCCTCCCCCAATAGAATCCTCTTATTGCAGAACTTATTGCAGAAAATGTTGTTTCTTTGACATATTTTTGAAAAACTGCAGGGGTGGTGGGTTTTTTTCTGTTTTCAGCCCTCCTCACAAGTTACCTTTTTTCAGTGTAGTCCATTGCAATTTAGTGAGCTTTACCCCTCTTTCTGTTTTCAGACTAAGGCCTGGAAGAGGAAAGAGAGGACTGAAAAAAGGGAAAGAACAGCTGAA
This sequence comes from Harpia harpyja, assembly GCF_026419915.1. Classification (NCBI taxonomy): domain Eukaryota; kingdom Metazoa; phylum Chordata; class Aves; order Accipitriformes; family Accipitridae; genus Harpia; species Harpia harpyja. The sequence goes on from NC_068940.1 coordinate 74,039,542, forward strand.
TGTACAGGAACCTTGAAGAAATGAAGTTTCAAAATTTCTCAAAAGACATTGGATCAGCTTTAGTAATAAGGTAATGTTCTAAATTCACATATGAATCCAAACCAGTAAGAGATACTGTGTCATTTGCTGCCTGATTCAGGGCCAGAAACTGCTCATCTTGTAAGAACTTTTTAAAAAGCTATTCAAATGTACAAAGCAGATAAGACTGTTGCCCTTTTTATTTGCATTTATATAGACATTTTACTTGTATTTATATAGACATTTTAAATGCTTACCCTTAATTATCTAAAATAGAGAGGTTTAGAAACTGCCTGTGGTAGGTAGGTGTGTCTCAAAGTCTTCCTAATGCTTTTGGTTTCACGTAAAGGCATCCATCTACAAAGGCAGATATTAAATGATTATATAGTGATCTATATTAAAATTTCTACAATTCTTCCATAGGTCTAATTAACTTTTCTGTTGTATTTTTAGTATTCCCTATGCAAATTAGTATAATACCACAGGAATGCAACAATTGTTATCTGCAAGTAATTAAAGGGTGCCTCGGTGAGGTGACTAATATTATATCTTCAGGATACTGTAGAATATCCCAAATCCTGCATCCACAAAATGGTGCGTAGTTTTCATGTGTGATTACAAAGTGAGCTAATAATTCATATTTTACAATATTTACTGAGTAAAAGGGGTCATGCTACACTTTTCCCATTCACAAGCTTTGGCCCCAGACTTTCCAACCCTTTATTTATCAAAAATGAAATATTATGCTAACCATGACCTTCTAACAACAGCCTATTCACAGTGGCCAAAGGTTTTTATTGCTGACCTATTAATCTATTATAAAACAATAATTTCCCTGGGTCACCTTTTTTTAAGGAGAAGCAAAACAAAACCACAAAGATTAAAAGAGTAAGGATTAAAATTCCCCGAAACAGTCACCAAACGCAGAATTTCTTCTTGTTTCTTCTGCCAGAATACATCAAGCAAATACTATAATTTATAGTTTTCCCCCCATATAAATCATGAATCTACACAGAAAAAAATTCAGTCCTGTACATACCTCTCTTCTAGTAATTTTAAGTTTTCCCATGTCCATTAGGCCCTTACAACCTAATCTTGCTCTGCCAATTGCTCCCATGGTGAGATCATTAAGTAAATTATTTAAAGATCAAACAGCCTGCAGTGACAATGGAGTTCCATGTAAGGTAAATGCTTCAAAGCCCCCCTCCCCCCTTCTCAAATTATAGCTCTACAGGCTATTCATCACCTCTGGATGGGGCATGCCCCACCATTACTTGGCTTTTTGCTGCAGGCTAAGGTAGCACCACTAATTGGCCTTTGTAACAAAACTGACCTGTGGACAGGATAAAACTTGTTTGGAGCTTTAGAGACAACAATTATTCAAGGTTAAAAACACATCAATGCCACAGCTACGTCACTATAATAAGGGTGAATGAATTTCTTCCTCTTGGTCTTAATGTGAAGGAATGCGTTCATGTTGTGCCCATGCCAAACAAAAGCTCCTTCAGGTAGTTGAACTAGTCCACTTTTCTTTCTTTCCTCCACCCCTTCTTTTTTAGCTCAAGGACAAGTAGGTCTATCATTTTCTTTATTTCTTCAGAGCCCCTCACAGTGAGGGCCCTTTGATCTCCGAGAATAATGGTAGATGGAACAATTTAACTGCTTCATACAGGTGCAGGAGTTTATTTGACAGGTTGCAGCTTTTATTTCTAGCACATTAGCTGCGTGCATACAAATGAGCTCTTGACAGATTCAAGCAGGTAGATCAGAATTTTTTTATTTTTTTTTAAGAAGCCTCAACAAAAGCCTGGCCACACCTGCAACGATGGCACGATTTAAAACACTGCATAAATTAAAGCCAGGTAAGGCCATTGCATTCCCTGCTGTGAATGGGTTTTTACAACTCAGGGAGACAGCATGTGGGAAGACAAGCAGCTCGATCAAACAAACAAAATGGCATCTAGTCACTCACTTCTTAAATTAAAGAGCCTCTACTTGATCTGAGTTATTTTAAAATAAATAACTCTGCTAGAGAAGCACTTACATTGTATTGCCTATAACAGAGAACTGAATGTAGAAGCAAAGTGAAGGAAAACATTTTCAAATCACATTCACGCAGACCAGCACTTTTTTCCCAAAGGATGATTATCTCTATGATTTATCTTACATTTGCAGTTACTTGTGATTATGACTAGCTCAGTGAAAATCTGCCCTTAGAAACTTTGTAAACTGAGGGGGTTTTCACTCTTTTGGGTTTTTTTTTTCACTTAGTTTAAGCGTCACTGAAATGGCTTGCATAAGGAGATGCTATCCAATAGCCTACTAGCTAATAATAAGTCTGCTAAAGATTGCTTCTTCAGACTGTTACCACTTACGGAAGCCAGACATGCATTTTACATTTATTTTCCTCCACTCTCCTGTTTTGAGCTTGATGTTTGTTTTTCAGTGCATTGCAGTTCTTCAAAGAATATCCTGCCCTCAATGTCATGTATTCAAGAAAAATAAGGCCTGGGAATGCACAGAGCTTGTGCTGGCATAAATAATTTGTTTGGAAGTGTTACATCAAGACTGGTAGTATAGACACAGTTATGCTACCATCAAGATATTTTATACTGGTTTAGCTTATTTGACTTGTGGGAATATTTATTCTAGACTAAATGTCTTTATGGCAATATAAGTGTTTTGGCACTGCAGGACTGTATAAATGTAAGTGTGCCAATGTATTTAAAATGATAAACCTCGAGGTCACATTTACATCACTCTCCCTCTCTGCTGACACGGCTGTGACAGAGTGGGATGTGAAGAGGTAAGACGGGCAGGTAGCACAGAGAAACACCCTGCATAGCAGAGTACCAGTGATGGTTCATCCTTTCCAGTCTGAACTACTGCATCCTTAGCAAGTGCTAAACATGGGGTATTTGTTCAGGTAAGCTGGTGTTTTACTCCACATAAACAACCCATTCCAGAAGAGAGCTTGAGCCACACTTAAATGTTTTAGAGGAAAAGTCCTAAAGTGAAGGTGAAGTTCCTAGAGTGAACTTTTCACTGACAGAGTACAGCATACTGAAATTCTGATTCGGACGTAAACCACAGTTTTTTGCTGGCACAGTATAAGGCCTCTGGACGATGTAACTATCCTGGGAAGATTTCTGCTATTGGCACGTCCCTAGAGGATTTCTGGGATCAGCTGATGGGAGAGGTAGTTTAACTACGCTGTTTCATGCTCCTTTTGGCTCTTGCAGTTCCTCTGTGGGCCCCGCATTGCTGCAAGGCTGCGGGGTAAGCAACAGTCTTGTGTAGGTCAATAACTGCCTTCAGAGTTATGCCTCCTGACAGTTTTCTGACATGTTCAGCTGCTCAGAAGTTGGATGGCAAATGGTTGCTGCAGAGCATGCTAACACAGCTCCTGCTGTGGCCACTTCGCCATGGGAAGATGCCACCCAGTAGCGGAGCAGAAGGGACGTGTCCTACCCTGTGGAGCAGCAGATCGCTGGAGAGCTCGCAGTTTCTACTTCGCTGTGGGAAATGCTGCCGAAAGCCCATAACGCAGAGGCAGGCAGCTCCCCCAGGCCAGCCCACAGGCTCTGCAGTGGCCGGCTGTCCTGTGGAGGGACTCACCGAGAGATCGATATCTGAAAGCAAACTCAATTCCATATTAAATTCTTTCTTCTCCACCCTGCACCAGCTGTCCTAGGATGCTGACCAACAGGCGCTCCTTGTTCTAGAACAAACAGCCTCCTTCTCTGTTTGTTTGCCTGTTAATTAAAAAGCAAATTCTCATTTGGAAAAAGCTGAACATCAGGATGTGGGAAAGACTGGCTCGGAGACATAGCAATGAGTCCTGTCGGCAGTCTGCTGCTCTAGCTCCTGCAGCTGGAGTCCAAGAAATAAATGTGAGGTGTCCCAGCTGCCAAAATAGTTTCAATAAAAAAGGGGATGTGAAATGCATTAATGATCTGATATTTCAGAATATATAATGAAAAAAATATTGAAGACTTACCCTGCTCTGCCTGTTTTGCCTTTTCTATTTTAACATTGGAAATAAAATACGCTGCTGCAGAGTGTATTTCTTTTAAAGTTATTACAGGTTTATGACAGTGCTAAAATGGTGCAACAAACATGGAAATTAGTGTTACAGTCTTCTAGGATTCTTTATTGCTCTTATTTAACTAAATATATAATAGCTTTGTGGCACTTAAATGTAAGTAAGTAGGTTTGTTTTTCAAAAATTTGAATTTGTATCTGGTAACCAATCAATCAAACTTCATTTCCAAGCATTTTTCATCCATAAATCTTAAGGGACTCTGGAGCACCAGTTTCCCAATATTCAATGGATTTGAAGCTGGACTACTAAAAACCCAACTTCCAAAAGAAGTTGGTATATGATCATATACTGCACCAGTTACAACAGGGGTCTGTGATAAATACCTTCCCAAGGTTTTATTTTTTCTGAAGAAGCTTGTAATTTATAACCAGTGCTGGTGCAATATGGCAGTCAGAGATGTCGTCAGATAGATTTTTAATTATTCTAGGTTTTTTTGCAATGGATTTTCAAAAAAAAGATTGATGCTTCAGTGGACAGCATTTACCCCTTCAGCAGATAATTAATCAACAGTGTGGCTTCATGTTTTGCATCACTGGCCAACTGAAATGGCACTCTCTTTCACACCATGGCACTGACCATGGAAACATCCATGAATTGTTCTCATGGTCCTAACGTTCTGTCCAAACACTGACGGTGACAAATATCTGCAGTGGCTTTCTCTGGAATCACCCTGACTGAGTGATTTCAGCTGGATAGGTGTTCTTCCTCAGTGATTTCTGTGCATGTCTAGGGGCTACTGTATTTCCAGGCAGAAATCCATTAGGAAATACAGACAGTAAATAATTGCAATCATTATTTCTAGCAGAGAAAGGTTCATATCACAGAGCATATAGATGCCTTACACAGCCATCTCCACACAGTTCAGCTGCACACTCTTGCTAAGGGTCATGCTGCAACTACCTGTGGTTCCCAGAAAACATGACAGCTCCACAGTGCTGCTGACTGTACCACTTTTCTCTGTAATTTTTGCACTTCTTCTCAGTATGGATCCTAGCTGGGCAAAGCACTTTGCTGTACTTCTGGAGAGCTCTACTTTCAGGACGAGAAATAAGTGGTTCAGCAGGTCTTTTTCATTCTAAATTCTCCATCTTTGCCAGCTGATTCCCTACTGAGAACTTGGGAAATATCTCAATGATCCAGTTTTCGGTTTCAGTATTGAAGTTTGAAAAGTTGTCTCCCTTCTATGTTTTTCGCAAATCTGGGTTTGTTCTGCTATTTAAATGAGATATTCAAATGAGAGCTAAAATTTATATTGGTCCTATCAATTAAATGACATAATCCTTTTTTCCATATCCAATTGAGGATGTAACCATCTTAACCCATAGTAAACAAAGCTATGTTTGAGAGAAATTAAAGTAAGAGAGACAAAGCTCTTTCTTACCTCTCAAATGACCAGTGCAGAATTGTCATGACTTGCCTGTTACAAGACCCTGCTCCAAACTCAGACGAATGTCAGGGATGAAGGACCACAACTGGATTTGGCATGAATGGTTCCCCTCAAGCAATCAGCTAAAACAGTAAAGACTTTAGCTTGCTAACATCCATATAGCCATAGTAAAAGAATTATTAGGGTTATTATTAATTAATTTTCAATACATACCTCCCATCAATTATAAACTCTATTCAGTTCTTACATCTAAAGGTGACAGGTTAGCATATCTAGTGTGTCTTTTAAGTTATGATTTTGTCATCAAAATTAATATAATTATGTATTGCTCTAGATGATCTACATATAGCATATTAAGCAACACCAAAACAAGAGATTTTTCTCACCTATACTGAATCACAGAGATTTCTTGGGTTTACAGCTCTTTGAGTGTCTGTTTAATGCATTAAAGGCAATGTGTCTCTAGGCCACAAACTTCTTCATAGTATTTCACATCACAAACTTTTTCTATAGAAAAATGGAAAAAAGATATTAGGTTGCTCACAGTTAAGGTATAGTCAGTTGACCATCCTGTTGCCCATTGCACATGTACTCACATCTAGCACAGAATGGCGTGTTGCTACACTGCCACTACAAACACAATTGCGGTTTGAATATTGATAACTGATGCAATGCTCATTTTGTTCTGCTACAGAGCTGTGATAAAAAATCTTCTCCTATTCATGAACAGACCAGTCAATTATATTTGAAAAATTTATAAGGCCCAGATGTTTTGTACATCTCTTTATGAAAAATCATGCATCTCATCAGTTTTAAAAATGGCACAGTGTATGACAGGTACTTGCAATGCACCAGCTAAAAGGTACCCAACATGTTGGATCCTGCTGTTCCTATTTAATGTCATAATACTTTTCTGTTAGGCAAAGTTTTTTCAATTGAATTCAAAGTCAGTGAACTCAATGAGAATCTTCCCAGTGACTTCAAGTGCTCCAAATCTGAGTTCTAACTGACTTTTCAGTTTTCCAGAGGTTTGGACTTGTGTACATATTCAGCCAATTCACATAACTTTGGAGTCCTAATTTCTCAAAACTCTTCTGTCCTGTATTTGTGTGCCAAATAGCTTGAGTGACTTTTTACCCCATTTGTTTCTTTCCTATTTCACAACCCTCCTCCAAGGGGCTTTCACATTAGGTTAGCCATAGTATCAGCCTGCTCCTGAAATTCGTTTGTCTACTTTCAGCAAATTTTGTCTTGTAGAGCAAGCTGCTAATTCTAGTAGTAGAGGAACATGTTCTCTGATGATTCCTAAAGGACAGAAACTGGATTTTGGAATAACCTCTGCTGGCTATTTTGTGTCCTTAAGTGTGTAGCTACATCTTGTTATTTTCTCTAGCTACACTTGAGTCTTCCTGTGTTCTTGCATGCTATTCAAAATCCCTTGGCAAAGCTGTAACGGATCATAAAAAAGGTATGTGGGAACGTCTACACTACTAACTGGTGAAGTCCATAGAAGGAAGGAGTAGGGTTTGATTTGCTGCAAGCCACTTTGAATCCAGGACCTCATGTCTGCCTCATAGTTTTGCTGGCAATGAAGTTCACTTTGGCCACTAGTCCCAGGCATGCACTGTGCACGTGTACAGTGCTAACTGCTGCAGGACACTGGCTCTGTTTCGCAAGTGGGGTGCTCTGCATGGTGCCCATGTCTGTGACTCCAACCTTGCTTCCACCAGGGGGAAATTGTTTGGCTTGCATTAGCAGTACTTTCAGGCATGTGTCACCAGACTCCTAGAGATACAAGGCAAATTTCCACTAAAAAAATCCCGCACCAGCTCACTATATCACTAGTGTAGCTGTACCCATTAGGTCCACCAGTAAAAAGCTGGTGCTAAATTGTAGGTTTTTCAGTTGATGTCTCCAGGTGAAACTTGTCTTTGAAGGCAAGAGCAAAATTTCTGTTTGCTTAAATGAGAAAAGATGTCACCTGCTGTGCAAATTAGAATTATTCCTTCTCTGACAGTCGTCTGCAAAGAACTGGCTGGCCACAGAGATCTTGTTGTTCTCGCTTCCATTTGATAAGTGGCACTAAGGAGCACTACAGCCCTGACACCCACCCTAAATAAAAAAACAAAAAAACCCCACCAGAACAAATTAAATAGGCTGGTTAGTCTTGTCAAGGTGGTACTGGTTTCTTAGCACTTTTAAGCAAATTTTGATCTTGAGTTTTTCACTGCAAATTAACATCAGTTTAGGGTATTATATGAGCCGAAATATCATTGTTTCAGCATGTCCACAGGGAAAATATTAGATTTTTTAAAAACCAGTTATATTCTTATTTTACTGTTCTGATGCAGTTTGGTGTTGCTACCACTGATCCCTTGCTGTAGTGAGCACAGCTGCAGGACTAACAGTGAGTCTTTTTTTGCTAGTTGATTTCTTTAATAAAAACAAAGCTATGTTATTTACCAGTGCTATATGATTATGTAAGTAGCCTATTACAATTAATAAGAGGTGCATTTGCCTGAAAACATGGATTTTTCTCTCCTTAGCCTATGAACACTATGGAGTATTATCACTTTCACCCCTATAGACTGAACCCTAGCACTGCATAATGCTACTTCAGTCCTTTTGAGATGACTGCAAATTGTCATATTTTTTTGTTAGAGTAATGATCAAATATTGATATTTCTTCAGTTCATACAAATGGATACGACCTTTTTACATGTAACTTAGTCAACATATTCTGATGTTCACATTAGGAATTTGGAAATCAATGTAGTTTTCCTGTTATTCTTTTATGATTAAATCAATTGGAGTTATTTACTCATCGCAGAAAATATGGGTGATTGCCAACCCTACGGCTTGGTGAATTGCTTTCTCACTACTGCTGCCCTGTAATGAGAAGGTACAGGTTCTCTTCAGGGGTTGACTAAACTTGCTCATGTATAGCAGCAATTCGAGGTGCAGAAATTGTTTATTATTAAGGGCTAGCAATGTTTCTTGCCAAAGGGCATCTTCATCATTTGCCATTACATTAACATTGACAAAGCATAGTAATACTAAAGCCCAGCAGTGCTGATCATATAGAGGAAAATAGCAGATACTTGGCAATTCAGCTTAAACCAGAATACTTCATACTCCTGGGGTAGAGAGACCAGTTAAAAGACAATGGAATAATCAAATTGATGCATAACAGGGCTTTTGGAAATACTGTTCCTGAGATTCAGAGCTATAAAAAGATAGAAGACTGTGCATTAAAGAGATTTGTATTAAAACCTCACATAAAAGCTGCAGAGGCATAATCTGATATTCTAGACCTGGCAAACAGATTTTGTTTATCTTTCAGAGGCAAGAATAAATACTAGTTTGCACAGTAGCTTTAAGTAAAGCTACAGTTGATGCATTGGAATACAAAGCATACATTGCTGGAGTCTAAGTTTCCATATTAATTTTATTTCTGTGTGCATCGTCCATACTTTTCTTTTGGAAGGGTGTGTGTATGTATGTAACGTACATAATTGGCAATTCCCTTGGTGCATTTAGAAAAAAGCACCTCTCATGCATTAAAATTATGTGAGTTCCAGCCTATTTGATTAACCTAAAACCCAATTAAGCATGAAATCCCACTATTCTTATTTTGTGCAGCTCATTCCAGAACCTTAAATTTGGAAGCACTATGATCTAACACCAACTGTTAAGGAAAAAAAAAAAAAATCACCTAGAAATACTGTTTTTTCTATAGTGCCCTCTGCTTGAAATTAAGGCAAAGAAAATGACACGATTGAGGTGGTGAGCTTCCCAAGACTTAAGCAAACCACCCTTTTAAAAATCATCATGATGTGCACTCCTGTGATTATATAAGAGCGTTGCATATCATTGAGGAAATCAGTTTAGTCCTTGTTCAAAAATATCTCATAAACATATAGGTGCCTGCTATGTATACATTTCCATCTCACCAACTTCAGCAGTATTTAAGAATATGCTTAACTTACTTTAAATTAGGGATACTCCCATACTGCTAACACCATGGAGATAGGTATTGGCCTTGCATTCGTTTGCTCACCTCTCCTCCTCACCAGACATGTACAGTGCTATGCATGTACAGCTGTGGCCTTGCTCTGTACATCTTTGAGCTGACTGTAAAAGCCCTACTATTCTAAAGAAAACAAAATGTTTCAGCATTTTTTTTGGCTGGGCAGAGCTGGTGATGACAGTAACCTAAGAAGTTTAACTTTTTATGGGGGAGAGAATGGCAAGTCTTATACATGGTAGAAAAACAGGTTTTTCAGCATTTAAGCCACAGAATATATAAGCATTCATAGACAGTTTATGAGAATTTAAGAGCCCAAAGCTTCCAAATCAGATTCTCTCCTGAAACAAAATAATTTCCGTAAGTGAAAAACAGAAGAACACAAGCAGGTGTGTCATAGTGCCCTGATTCACTAAACCTTTTGTAAGTTAGAGCAGCACAAGTCTTCTCCAGGCTTCACTGGATGGACATGGTCCCTGTCTAGTTTTGTATGCACTTGGGTGGCTTTTATTGGATATGGAATATATCTCAAAAAGCAAAATTTGGATTTGGGGGAGCAAAGAAATACGTAAAGGTTTCAACGCTAAAGCACAGTCTTGTTTTGGGTAAAGGCATGAAGGTAGACAATTTCTGCTGTCCTCCTTGATGACTGTATAATAAGCATATAGTTCTGCCGTTTAACAATCATTATTATGAATGCTCAGAAAATCTTCTGGATAGTTATCATTTTGAGAAAGCCAAGTGAAGAGGTAGAGAGAAGGAAATCCTTCAAAAAAGTAAGCTCTTAAAAGTGAAATCCTGGAAAATATTGTGTCTGCGAAGCCTTAATCAAAAGTGATTTTTATGGCTGAGTTTTAAACTTCTTAAATCTGAGTCTGTAATGAAAGCACTTACAACCCCTTAATTATATCAATAAGACTGAGTGCCTCTACAATAAAAGTCAGGTGCCAATTCATATTGCTACATCTGAAACTTAACACAGAGTCAAATGTGAACGTGAACAATGGCAAACTTGATAAGGCAGCAGTGTATTTAAATCTCCCTTAAAAATCAGAGGAGGTAATATCTCTTCCTTGGCAGCAGTGATCCCATAAATTGAGCTCATTAATGAAAGTTTTAAAACATTTCTTCTCTTTCTTCCCCTCTTTTGACCCAAACAGGCAAAGATTGAAATCTCCCATGCATTCAGCTACTGAAGCCAAGCCTTCCCAAAGCACCACTAGAAAGCTTTCGTTTCAGTGGAAACTGGTCGTCCAAGTCTCTTAGGTAGTTTTTTAGTTTAACAATTTTTTAGGTGTGTGTGACAGGCTCTTTGAAAAGAGTTAGGAAAGTTAGTGTTCTGTGACTGCAAGCGTGATTTGCTAACTCAGTCAAGACCCAAGAAAGTGGAGATCAAGAGAGACAATGAAAGTGTGTGGATTTTCATGCAGTTATAGCTCTGGATTTAACAGCACTTTAAAGATAAGAGCCAGATCTCAAAATCAATACCAGCATGAACTTAGGCATTGAAAGAATGACTTAAAAATGTGAGTGTTATAGCCAAATATTTGAAACGGACAGCAATAAGTGACTGGCAGCATGTAGTGAAGCCTGCTCACAGGGGCTGCCAGAGCCCTGATTAGCAGGAATGGCCGTAATTCAGGCTGGAGGTAATGCAGGTATATACAGGTGTCAAAATATCTAAATGCTTAAGGAGCGCTGCAACTATTTTTTAGCAATGGTAGAAATGTGACTGTGTAATATGCTGAGCTGATTCCTACCTTGACTTGTACAACTGCAAATCTAATGTAATTCCCCTGATTTCACCATTGTACCAGAAAAGCAGAACGTGTCTCTGGATCCTTAAAAAAGTGATGTCAAAACTAACTGCACTTCTGAAACAGAACACTGCAAAATTCATATATTTAATAAAACAACTTTTCACTCATGCAGGTGACTCCTTAATTTCCTTCTCTCCCTCCCCTCTGTGCAATGACCTTGCATAACCTTGCATCTTGCCAGACAGTGAAGGGAGGCTTCCCTCACGGCTTGTGGCAGTGTATGTTCAGAGTCCCGTGTTAGTGGCATGCTGGAAAAAGGCTGCTTCCCTCCTTCCCCAGTACTGTCGGCACCTCATCAGCATCCTCCTTCTTCACCAGACTGAACCCAGCCAAGCATTCCAAGATCATTTCCAAACCTGGCTGTCCTTCAAGCCATCATCTTTGTACAGGTTGCCAATAAAGTGCCTGTGGCCAGCTCTCTCTGGGTAAGCAATCTTCCTAATGAAAATAGGTCTGAAGTCATTATCAAAAATAGCGTTTTGCATATAGGCAACATAGTTAAATACCTTGATGGAACCTAGTAAATTTTAAGTACAATTTTTTAAGGTATGAGTGACACGCTCTTTGAAAAGAGTTAGGAAATGTTAGTGTTCTGTGACTGCAAGTTTGATTTGCTAATAAAGACAATATCTTACCCCAAAGGTTTTTTCCAGCTGCAGCCCCTGAAGCACAAACGTTGAGCATGTATCACACAGAACTGTCAGTTACTACTGGAGCCAGAAAATTGTTGTTTCAAATGTTACAGTACAGGAAAATCGCCTCTCTGCACTTGCTGCCAAAAAAATGACAGCTTAATTTATGCCATGCTGAAGCTACATTACAGAGCCATTCAGCCTGGCAGTTAAGTACACTCCACGCTCACATCTTCCCCCTGTGCAAGTGCACTGGGGAGAAATACACAGGGACTGTAATAAGGACAATTGGCTGCAGTGTTTTCCATGTCACTGGAACTAAATACAGGTGAAACAGTATCAGCAATAGAATACATCACCTGAACCTCACATGCAAAACACAATTCGGCGTGTGGATTCACGAATAATCAGGAAGGATGTGTGACAGAATTGTTATGCATGAAGTGGATTATAGAGAGGTTTGCTTCTGTCAAACCTCTGGGTTTTATGTTGAAGGGAGGTGCTGAGGTATTACCCATGCCTTTGAAAATTATGTCAGTATCCTTGGTTCAGACCTTCAAAACTTGGCAATGTTTACACTTTCTGAAATTAAAAATCTGACAGTATTAAAGCACAGCCTAGTGTCGATATTTGTCATCAAGGTTTTCAGAAGATATTAAAGATGCACATGACATTATTTAAAAATGAACCATCAGCCAAACAAACCCCATAAAATTATCATCCTAAATGCATCCTAAGATTGCTATGTAGTTTTTTAAGGCCAAAGCTTAATTTTGTTTGACATTGAAACAATGATCATCCATGTAATAGAATGAAAGGAAATTATCATGTCTGTTCTTCTGCTTAGTTTATTCATATTAATCACACGGTAATTATGTCCAGAAAGATTGATCTTAAATAATCTTGCAAATGAAGAATTGTAATCCATTTCATAAACTCATCAAGATCAAAACCAGTTGATCTGGATGTCAGTTAATTTATTTCCCTTCTCCTTCCTTTTCTACTCAATGTTTGTACGAATATTAATGTGTGCAATATTAACACTTACCACTTACCTTTAGAAAGCTTTTGCTAACAACTAATTCATTCACAGCAGACTGGTTTCACAGCTGTCTTGTGAGGCGGAGGGCAGTAAAACAAAAGGCTTCATGAAATAAATCAAATGCACTGACTGAGATTTTTAAAGGTAAGAATTCTTCTGATTCTAGTTTTACTATGAAAGCTACCCACAGTGAGTAGGACTGTGTATAAAACCACTGCGGGTGGTTTGAAGAAAATATTTCTTACTAACTAGTAAGGACATACTTGGAAATTCTGAGTATGACTAAATAACTTCAGAATTCATCATAATGTCAGAACAATGTCAGGCTTAGAACTGGCATGGTTTCTCCCGAAGCACTTGTGTCTTGTGTGGGCTTGTGTCCACATTTATTTTGGCCTGAATGAAACATTTACCATTCCTGTTTTCACAGAGTTTAAATTTTGAATGAACCCCAAATCAGGAAAAAAATCTCAGTTAAAATGGGTGAAATGTGTCTGTTAAACTAGAAATAGCCAGCAGTTTTCATGGCCTTTATGCTGAATTGTAAATCTTGTTCTGGTTCACCCAAAAGAATCAAATGCTGGGAAGTCTTTCAGCAAGGTAAGATGAAGTCTGTCATTTAGTAAGGGAAACCAAATGAAAATAACATAATTCCATAATTTCACTTAAATTTCAACTGCAATTTAGTACATTAATACTAAAATATGTTTTAGTCTTTTCTTGAAACCTCTCATGAATTTCTAAATGCAAGGCTTTTCAAGCTTCTGAAATGTAAAACCCTATTCACTCCAAATTGGGCATATGGCAAGGTTTTATCTTACAGTGCTTGTTTTTTTTCTCTCTCTCTGTGTAAAGAAGTCCTTGAATCGAGTAACTATATTTTTTGTGCCTGTTCATAGATTGACACTATCAAATCCATAATCTCTTAACACATACGGGGCATTTCACACAAGGCATTTTCTGTGTGATTAGGAATGCTGTAAATTATCCATTTTCATTTAATGAGAAATAGGTTCCTGTATTACAAAGGTCTGTGCCAAACCTATTCTTTGGAGACAGAAACATGATGTTCTGTTTCTTAGGATCCATAACTCATCGTTAGTTACTACTACATAAACAGTAGGCTCGTCTTTAGCATGTGTATCTCTACTTACATGGACGTGTACAAATTGTCTATACTTCAACAGTGTCAGGATTTAGAATATTATTACCACATATGAAATAGGGGATGCAATGCACTACTGGAAGAATGAGTTTCACACTCATCAGTGATTAATGACCAGTTAATCAGACACTGAATCTGTTTCCTCATAAAATTAACCAACAAAGACATAGGAAGGTACAGAGATGTCCCAGGTTTCAACTATGTAGCCCTAGTAATTTAGTATATTAACAAGAAGAAAGGAGATTTACAAATATAAGACAGTCATATTTTACAATTTTTCTCCTGAGAAGACAGAAGCACGCTAATGCTGGAACCAAAGTCCATCTAAAGCTGCTACTTTTATAGTATTAGCTAAACTTTCATGGTTTAGGCAAAGGATTAGAACTCTGAGAATCCACTTTGTCCTAGGAACTCCCCCAAATCAATGTATGGCTGGTCATCAGGAAGAGTCATTAGATGAAATTTAGCATTGTGGGGCTTTCGACTTTCTAATTAGTGAATTCTAAGTGTACCCAACCCAGTACTGATTGGAGTGAGGTTTTCCAAACCAGGAGGGACTCTTATTCTATACGCTAAGATGCTTCAAATCATGAAGTTGTAGGTTGTGCAGCTACAGAGATTTTCTCTGTCTGCCTTATGCTCTAAGTGCATTTTGAAGCATAACAATGAGGATTCATATGAAATACAGAAATGTGTATGTATAACATCACGTCCTTTCTAAGATTTTATGAACTTTTAAAAAATTACACCTGCAGCAAGTGTGCAATTTTGGTTGTGTACAATATGTGCCAGTATGGAACAAAACTGCTTTCTTTGTGTTTTTCTGTAGGAATGAGAACTGGTGTGATTGTGGATGAGGCTGAGCCATTGCACTGGTTTTGGCTGGGGTAGACTTAATTTTCTTCACAGTAGCTGGTATGGGGCTTTTGGATTTGTGCTGGAAACAGTGTTGATAACACAGGGATGTTTTAGTTACTGCTGAGCAGTGCTTCCACAGACCCAAGGCCTTTTCTGCTTCTCACCCCACCCCACCAGCGAGGAGGCTGGGGGGGCACAAGAAGTTGGGAGGGGACACAGCCGGGACAGCTGACCCCAACTGACCGCAGGGATATCCCAGACCATATGGCGTCATGCTCAGTATATAAAGCTGGGGGAAGAAGGAGGAAGGGGGGGGACATTTGGAGTGATGTCATTTGTCTTCCCAAGGAACTGTTACAGGTGATGGAGCCCTGCTTTCCTGGAGAAGACTGAACATCTGCCTCCCGATGGGAAGTGGTGAATGAATTCCTTGTTTTGCTTTGCTTGTGTGCACAGCTTTTGCTTTACCTATTAAACTGTCTTTATCTCAACCCATGAGTTTTCTCACTTTTACTCTTCTGATTCTTTTTCCCCATCCCACTGGGGGGGGGAAGTGAGTGAGCAGCTGTGTGGGGCTTAGTTGCTGGCTGGGCTTAAACCACAACAGCCATTATTTAATTCCTCTGTGCCTTAGTTTACCCATCTGTAAAGGAAGACAATTTCTTATCTCACAGCTTGGTTTAAAAAGTGATTGTCATTTTAAAAGCATTTCAGACTTATTATGATTGTATTGTGTCAGAGATATTCCTCATTCCTCACAGACTAATCATAAAATACAGATACTTCTAAGCCCACAGAACTTCAGTTCCTATGTAAAAGAATAAAATTGTTCTGATATTTTTTCTTTCATTTATTTGTATTGTTTGTCACTATCTGCCAGAGAGTTTATGGTAATACACTTCAGTTCATTGGGTGAATTATTCACTAATCTTGTCTATTATCCTAATGAACATGTGTGATTCATTGGCCACATATAGGTTTTTTTTTTTTCTAAAGCCCTTTAGAACAGATATGGACTAACAAGGAGTGAATGATAAGAGATTTTCAGGAGAATGGCTGTTTGCACTAAAGTGACATGACTATGCGTTCAACATTTTAATTGAGTAAGAAATGCTGAACAATGGCTGGCTACCCTATGAGATTCACTGTATTTTAAGGGCTGCCTTTGATTCACTTAGCATTATTCTGAAAAGTGTAAGAGAATCAACTTCATCAAGTTAGAACATAGTCAAATGAGTCACCAAAAATTTTGGCAACATGAGTGCTAACCTCAGAGCTTTTGGACCACTTCTGTCATTTGTATTACATAGACCATACATATTCCTGAAAAGATAAGCAGTTTAGGTGTGAATTCTGCATAATCATTATGGGTGAAATCTTGGCCTATTTACATCAGAAGGATTGCAAGGGCCATGATTTCTCCCATTGATCTGGCATTTTTTTATTTGGATGAGAACATCTTGTATCATCTATGACCTAATGTAAAAGGGGACCAGTTAATCTGTAATGGTTCAGATGAGTGTGTAGTGTAGATGAAATACAGTATGCATAGAAGAAACATACATGCTGTTCCTTTAAAAAGTATTTTATCATGTTAATTCATTAATTCCATTACTCACTAGGAGACTAACAACTAACTTCAAGCAAGTATAAGTGTCCAACAGGTCAGAAAGCTAGTAATAACACTTGCACAAATGAATTACATGGTAAAAGCGATAGGATGAGGCTTAACTGTAAATATTATTTATTTAAAATGAGAAATGCAAAGCCTGAAGACTGCAGTTAAATACTTAAAAGAACATGCTTAACTTACTTTCTAACTGCATTTCAGCCATTTCCACCAACCAAAGCTGATAAAACTAAAGAAGGTACCTAGTAACATCAATGTGGGAGACATTCAGTTTTACAAGAAGTAGTAGAAAACCAACTTCCAGAGCAGAATCAAATCCTACATCGTTCAACAGAAGACGACAGGACATTAGAGCTGGGTTTGGTTTAATCATGTATAAAGCATACCCTGCCTTTCTAAATGAGCGCTGCCTACAAAATCTGCATGCTTGCATCCCTATCAGTCATTGACATGCAGACTTTGGTAAGCATCACAGTTTTCATTTTGCTCATGTTTCAGTAACAGAAACCTAGATCTAGCCCTCCTAGAGGTTATTGATGGAGAGTCTGAGAACTGCATATACAAATTAATTAATTGCACAGATATATGAATGAGTTAATTGCATATTAGATTAAACTGATGTGGACATATCTGATGATAAAATTATTGAAAAGATAAAATTCTTTGCTTTCATTTGTCAGAGTCATTATTACATGTTTAATTTACATTTTGGAGGAATATAATTAACCAAGATCTTTTAGCAACTGGAAACAGATTACACCTTTTTTTTTTCCTTTTACTGAATGAGAAATATAGATGGAGTAGGTTTTGTTTAATGTCAACAAGAAAAAGCTACTCTGTACTACAGTCTGTAAAACAACACTTAGATAAGCATTAGCTGCTGTGATGTTAATGCTAGGATGTGATTTTTGGGAGCCTGTTCAGGACTTAAAGCTGGAATGCTCTTGCCCATGGTGCAGGACAGACCCACACTGCCTTGGCTAGCCCGTGGCAACCTCCAGTCCCACTGAGGCAACTTGCCATTGGCTGGAAATACCCTGGCCAGCAGGTTAACTGGCTGTATTTTCGGCCAAAACAGCTTTAAATCTGGTCATGGGGAGCAGATGGCTAGAGGCATTCATCACATGCCTCTGACATTTTTGTTGCAGTGTAGTTCACTCTTTGCTGTATCTATGTTCACTGGTTAATTTTTAATTCCTTTTGTATCACATGGTCTCTCAAACTAATAGCATTTTCCTTTTCTAGAGCACCTAGTCTTGCCAGGTAGAGAATATGCTAAACAAACTTCCTGATTGGGTTAATTATTTAGGAACAAGGTGTGTAACACCTAATCAGGCAGTCATTGGAAAGCCAGATTTTGCTTTTTTCCCTTGGGGTAGTCTAATCCTTACGATATAAGAAGTGTTAGGATTCAGTTGCAAAGGAAATCAATGGCTGTACACACAGCTAGATTTGCGTGTTGACAGCCTCAAGCTGACTTGTCAAAACTGGAGACATCACCTGAGTATTGCAGTATCCCACAAGCAATCTTTCAATTGGAGCAGAAGACAGTGGGACACAAGAGAAATCCTGTTGCTGTTTTCCCTTTTTATTAGGAATTTCAGCCTTTCCTGCAACTTTCAAACCCAACCCACATACCCCTGATCTCATTCAGGCATATCATTATGAAAATAAGGTACCAGCAGATGTTTCTTCTTTCAGGAACATGACCCATAGCCAATATCTCTAAACTACCAAGAAAAAACAAAGTCTTTGTAAGGAAGATGGAAACTCTGGAAGGCCTTGATTTGTCACGCAAATAAGTAGGCAAATGGCAAAATAGAAGAAATACATTTCCACAAGCTACCTCTGAAATGGCTTATTGAGAGAAATACAGTCTGCAACTGTCATTATGGCATCTATTGATTTCTGTAACACCATATATTCTATTCAAATACTTTAACCAATTTGAATTTTACTTTAGTAAAAAAAAGATAAGTTTTCTAGAAAGGCTATATGAAAGTTCCAGAAATGTTATTACCACTAAATATTCCTTTTCTGATCCAAAAAAAATTTCATAAAACAATTTAAATTGTTCATTAATGGACAAATGATCTTGTTTTAATAATATGGTCATAATATCCTCTAATAAAAAAGAGCAAATAATGACATAATAAAAACTCTAGTAATATGTCCACATATTCTTCTTCTTAATGGCTTATGTTTGTGAACAGCAGATCAGTATGAACACCAACACTAGACCCAGTCCCCAAAACTCTACTTGTGTCAATTTTCCATCTCCAAGGGTGTGAAATTAATGGACTAATGGGACTAATTATGGTTACTCAGGTAACTGTTTGCTTGATCAGGCACACGCACACCATATTTGCAGTAGATGATCAATGGCAACTACATATTGTTTACAATTCTTATCTTAACTTTATTAAGCCTTAGAATGTAATATTTTCAGTATTACAATACAAAACACACAAGTTTTATTGTATGCAAATGTGTGACTTGTCTAATTAAAAAAATGCCACAGTCAGATGGAATCTTCCTACAATATCATCAGTTTAGGAAAAGAAAAAATATAAAATCAAGTCATGGACCTCGCCACCTCTACTTCTGACTGAACTATTCTCCTTCTGGCTAGGCTGCAGCACCGCCACTTTCCTTTGGCCCCAAGCACAAACTGGATAGATCTAACTCCTTTACTGAAAGATGGACTCATAGTCTAGTCACTTAAAGCCCAAGAAGCAGGTACCCAGACACCCTTCTCTGTACAATCGATAACTGTATCACAAGCAGAATAAAGAACATGCTCTTCCTTTCCTCAGTTTTCCCACCATTGAGTATACTTGGGACAGTTTTTCCCCAGAGCACAGCATTCCCCCTCTCCCCATCTTGAGTTAAGACCCTCTGGTCTCATCTGGGTCCTCAGAGAAGCACTGATGAAGACAACGTAATTTTGACCTCTTATATTTTGTGCTTTTTTTCATGTTACCCTGTCTCACATGAAATTATTCTTCGCTTCCTTCTGCTGAAACAATGATTAGGCCATCTCATCTCAATGGAAGGAAATATAAGTTACATTCTTGGTTTTATTGGTCAATAGATAGAAGTGGGGTTTTCTGCAAAAAGAAATAGTAATTTTCTATCAAAATGCTAGTTTCAAACACAAAGGAAGTCTTTACTGCATCAGGAAGATACATTAGCTCATATGCAGGGTTCAGTTCAGGACTGAAGTAGTAGCTTATACAAGTAGTAGCTTATACTAAATCTAAACCACTACAAAACACAAATTGTAAAATTTATTTAGCAACAAAAATTACGCTATTCTTTTTTGAAAGTATTAGACATTGAAGGCACTGATCCTTTAAACTACCATTAACAATAAAAATCTTTTAATAGTAAGTATTAAGATTTTCTTGTCACTCAAAAATATTGTAACTCATATTTGGAAACAACTTTTTTTTTATTTTGTTTTAGGCTCCATCAAGGCAGATGGAGAGGAAGACAAGGAGAGCAACTAAAATGAGAAATGTAAATTCTTTCCTTCAAAATTGAAGTGTTTTATAATAAACAAAGAGCTAAATTTCTAGTTGCTAAGAGACCTACGTCAAAACAACTACCTTTTCCTTCTAAATAAGGACTCAGCATAGGCTACTATTTAACTCTTTGTGGCCTCCAGCTTTCTACATCATAATGTTGAGAATGAGCAAGGAAAAAAAAAAACAGATTCATGTAACTATAACAAAGACAGTTAATAAAACATAATGTGCTTAACTATTTTATTCACTCGTACTTAGGATGCTATCAAAGCTTCCTTTTTATCCTCAGGAAAAAAATGCAAGGACATGTCAGACTACATAAAATTACTGTGTTTTGTTTAAGTAATAAGATGAACTGTCTCCAGAATGTGACCCTTTAAAGAAACAGAAAGGAATGTTTTGAGCAATATGTTTAAGTAGTGCCTGTATTGTATTGACTAACTCTCACAATGTTGGTGTCTTTGATCCACCATGTAAGAGAATGTGTGGCTGCAGGCCAGCAATAACAACCACAGAAATCTTTAAAGAGTGAGGAGCTTTTCCTTTTTTTCCCTCCCCCCCTTTTTATGTCAAGGAAATCAAACACACAGCTAAAGGGCATCATAAATATATCTGATCACTGTCCAGGGGGTTTCCAAAATGAGCCACTGGAGAGACTATCTTTATTGCAAGGCCAATCCCAGTTTTAATCAAAGCAAATGTGCTTTAAAGCCTAGTTGATTAAACTGGAGTAAATGTCAAAACAAAGACCAGAGAACAGTATTTACACAGAAGACATGTCCCTCTTATTTGCGCAATGCCAAAGACAAGTTTCTGCACTGTTCTGAAAGCTGTCCTACTCATCAGGAAATTTGTCCAAAGTACCCTCTTCTGGGCTTTGGGAAAGGATGAAGAGGAGGCACTGTACTTTCAGTTAGCTTTTCAGCTGGTCCAGTGTCTCCATAGGTACTTCTCATGTCTTTCTCATTCAGCATTCAGTGAGCCTCCCTCCCTTCCTTAACCACAGGGCTATGAACTATAGTTATTTATAACTTTTGGGGTCCAGCTCTGTAAAGAGTCCTGCCTGTGAAGCCAAGCTTCCTCACCTAGGATCAGCGCATGTGGTATACGTACATACTCCTCCAACTGACCTTGTCTCACTGCAGGTCTAGTGGAAGAGAAAAATGCAAACTCTCAGTTTGATTTAACTTCAGCTGTATAGACAACATGCCATCTAGACGATGATTTCTGACACTGGAAGAGGTGGAAATTGACACCTGCTTCCAGATTCTTGCTGACTGCTGAGATGCTTGAGACTTTTTTCCGACAGAGAAAAGAATACCAAAAGACAGGAGATCTAGATTAGCAGCCCGTGGGAAATTTGATTGTTGCCAGCCTGAACCACATTAGGGCAAGAGCTGCACTTTACCCGTAATGAACAAACGAGGTATAAAAAATGTACGCAACAGAAACTTAACTGGTAAGAAAGGACTCTGAGTAATTGGGTAGTAGCTGGCAAAAAGACGAAAAGCAGCACTGGAGTTATGTATATAGCAGTCCTCCCTCCAAAAGTTGCTTCTGTTTCTTCTGGCTTCTTAATACACCTGCAACCTTTTAGGAACAATGTGGTTTTCCTGTTCCTTCTCCTGAGTACTTTGAGTACCTTGAATCTCTTAGAGAAATGGTCTGTCCATGACTCCATACTGTCTGGTGAACCTTCATTGGGAAACATGTGACATTTCAGCTCCTCAGCCCTGTCTGCAGTTCCAGTTCTTTGAGAAATATAAATGACCTCTAAATTCTTCCCAGCCTTAGGACAATTTCAGTCATAATAAGCATAACACTAATGAGCTGTACCTCAGTGTACACAAGCCTCCAGTGTCAGTGAAATGGATTTCACGGGCCCTTTGCTTCGCATCTTTGCTTCTATTATTCATCTAAGTCCATCTTTCATTCCTGCTTTGTGATTTGTTGGGAGATTACGTGCAAAAATTTTATGGAGCATGGTGTCATCGTATTTCTAATGCAGAGTCAGCTGCAGTGGGGCTGAGTCATCTTTCCCTCCACTGTTGCTATGTTCATGTTCAATAGTTTCAGTGTTTCAAAGGTCACCGGAGCGGTGCAATGCATTTAGTAAAGTTAGTTCAGATACATACTACAATGAATGAAAGTAAACTTAGCTCAGTAATTTAAAAAATATTTGTTAAGAGAAGGGAGAAGCTAGCAGAAAGAGCTCTGAAAGGCCAGCTACGGAGTCAGGTGTATGACATACCTCTCAAACACCCTAAATACTTCAATGGGGAAGTTTAAGGGAAGAAAGGAAGAGGGGGAAACATTTGCTTTTGGTTGCTGGAAGCTCTCTTTCAAAAGTATTGTGAGAAAAATTGAGTGTGGCTGATCTGGTGCAGAATATAGAACTGCAAGCATGAGTTAGCATGAGTCAGAGACACACAAGGTGTACATTTTTTCCTCAACAGCCAGCATGAGACAGCTTCCTCTTTTGTTTGGATGTTATCACTGTATGGACTACTGTATAGGTACACATGGAGGTATTCTTGTTCTTGGAATCAGGTCTCCCACAAGATGAATTCCTGAATTAACCTATTAGTTAATGAACTGTGAGCTATATAGTATTAAACATGGCCTCTAGAGGACAGCACTGCATATTTGGGAACAATGCTAATAACATAGTGATAATCAGTCACCATTTTCAGCTGTGATGCTTTAGTCTTCATTTTCTTAGGCAATAATTCTGTGATCCCTGTAAAATACACTTACATTATTTGTTACTCTAAAAAGACAGATAAAACAAATTGCTTATTTAATTCTCAGTTTACATGCACTTTCATGATGGTAATATCCATCTTCTACCAAAATCACCACCTCAGTGCCATCTAAATGCAATTTTTTTTGATCCAAAATTATTACGGGAACAGGGCCAAACCAAGTCACCAAATCACAAGGGGTGTCCTTATTGATTATTTAGGCCTGATTTTTTTGTAAAGCATTTACAGATGTTCAGGTCAGCACTTTTTTTTAAGCTGAAGAAGAAAGCTTGCTCCCAATACTGAATGCTATATCAAAGGAAAAAGATTAGATGTTTTCCACTTCGTATGGTGGCTGACTGTCACTTGTGTCTGTCACATAACCATTTTGTGCCTGCCATTAAATAAAGTGACACTTCTGAGAGTCAGTGTTGATATTTTCAAATCTAACGCTGCTGGCCAGTGTCCACAATCTGTAAACCAGTAGAGGTTGAGCTGCTTCAATGAAATTGCACCAAAAATTTGCAATGCGATAAATGAGATCAGAACCTGACCCTCCTCATGGCAGGTGATGGAAGGATAAGGTAACAGAGTAGCCTTGAATCTTCAACCTCCTTTCCTTCTCCCTCAAACCAGACAGATAGCTATGGGAAATATTTATTGTAAGAAAATGGCTTCTAGAAAAATAGCAGATGCTTAATATTTTTTCTTCCCTGTGACAGTCTGGAAATTTATGCATAACTTACAAATTCTGACTTTATGAACCCTTTGTGTAAGTATAACCATCAATGTTAAGAGTTTCTGGCAGGGTCTGTCCCGTATCACATACTTTATCCAGAGGCAGCTAGAGGACAACTGAAAAAGTTGTTAGCATGGGATAAGTGCCTTCGAAAACAATGAGTATGACAAAAGGCTGAGCAAGTCATGGAGCCTGCAGACATAGCTGTGGATATTAACTGGTATGGGAGTTAACCTGTCATGCCTGCCCTTGGGTTTGAGAGCATAGCTGGTCGGTCAGCTGGATGCAACCAACAATGCAGAGCAGGAAAGAAGAAGAAAAAGTTGTTTTAAACAGAGCTGTTTAAAATGAGAGTGGTCTTTTGCCTCTCTAGGCTAGGGGATCTAAACTAAAGAAGGAGGGTTCTGGGCAAGGAGAGAGAACCTGAAGTTGAGAAGATGAGACTGTGGGGATAAAAAGGATGTGAGGATAAAAAAAAGGGTGGGGAAGTCAGAAGACTTCCATAGTGGAAAGGAAATTAAACCAAATGTTTTTACGTGCAGATTTTGCTACCTTTGCATGGACCTGTAATTAGCTCTTTTTGCATATGAACAGTGGGAATGTGTTTAAAAAGTTAGTTTAGAAAACTTGCCTTCTTTGTTGTGAATGAACTGAAAGACACAGAAAAAAACCAATCCTAGTGAGAAGGTGGCAAACTACAGAGCAGACTGGGGGAAACGTATGGTGCCAACACTTGTTTGGGGGACAAAGGGGACTGGAGCACCTCCTACCCCTTCTGGGCAGGAAGGCTGAACCCTAGTGACTGCCCCTGCAATGAGCCAGAGGCACGCAACTGGGGTGCTGTCAGGCTCAATAAACCCAGAAGCACCAGTCCTAACATCATTTTCTAAACCAAGAAGGTGTTCTGAAGCCTGCCCCGGTCCACTTAAGAAGGTCCTTTTCTTGGAAGTAGAACCTCTTGCTTTTCACTCACTTTCAAGGAACTGCCAGCTGAAGCCAATTCCCTTCTGGGAATGCTGGGTTGAAATCCTGCCCAGCTATGGGTTGAGAAGAAAGGGCAGGACAGACCCTGTTTCTAAATAAGCACATTCATTCAAACTGTGTAGGAGTCTGTTCATACAGACCAAAGTCAATATTGTTTATAATTAAGCTAATGATATATTAACTTTCTTTTATTATAGTCAGAAGCCTAATTGCTTGCTGTAAGATATGAGTTTCAGTCTCCATATGTTAAGTATGTCAAATATTCAGAGGAGGGGCACATAGAAAGCTTTACAAGATTAAGTTGGGTGTTTGGCTTTATTTTATTTTCCAGGTTTTGTTCCTTGTTTTTAAACGCACGCTTTGACTTTAGCATGTCACAGCGCTTCAGACACATGACCCATTCAACGGTGTGGTTCAGCGTTAGTCTAATCAAAACATGTTAGTCACATGAATATTTGTGAAACGCATGGATGACAGCTTCAGTATATGCATCCAGGATGAACTATCTCTTCAAATGAATGACATCAATGTAATCTCTCTGAATTCAGCAAACTATAAGTCATGTCAGCTATGTTCTACCAACTTTACAAGACTGTAGGACCCTAATCAATCTCACAGTCATGTTTTTAATCCAAAATGTTTAACCTTGCCCATTTACAATGTCATGCCTTGAAACTCGCATAGCAAACCAGACTCATTTCCTTTCTTAGAAATTGTCTTTAATAATTTCTGTACTTGCTGACTCATAAACAATATGATTGTCAGGGAAGTGTAACTACTTCCTGAAAATGACTTTCTTATATGGAATATTATTTGGAGTGTTATTTTAAACTGAATTAAAACAAACATGAAATGAAACATTAAATATTAGAAAGACACATTATTCTAGAGAGGATAAAAATATTTTCCCTATACATTCACAATTTAGGGGGACAATTTAATCTTCTAGCCACAATAATTATATACCTCATAATCCTTATATGTTAAAGCCGCCTTGTGTGATGGAAGCATAATCCTGTCAAAAGAATTTGCATATGGCATGCTGGCTTATTAAGTCCTCCATCATAATTAACTGATTAATTTTAAATTGTGTGATTTTAAAAGAAGCTAGAAAAAGACCCAATAAAATACTCAAAATTCAAAATACCAAATTTTACAGTAAGAGACATGATCAAACAGAGAATCACACAAATATATCACATTAATGAAGCTGTTAAGTATATTTTTGCGTTAATTTCAGGGGCTATGCTATTAAGGGATTACAGTATAGGCAATATTTTCCAAGACTAAAGAATGTTCCACTGTATGGTAGGTGCTGAAGAGAAGGCTAATGAGAAAAAGAGTGATTGTGACAAGCAATTATGTCACCTATGTGAATGGCTTAATTTTCTAAATTAGCCACTTTGATAATTATGACATCTCATTTGTCTTTTAATTCCATGAGCTGTGAAGTTTACCTTTGATTTTTTTCCAATCAGATAAGAGGCTTTGATAAGCCAAGGGTCTATTATGTGCCTGAAAAACTCACATTTCAGTCTGATTGTCTGCTCATCTGCTTGAACTGGAGCAAATAACACTCTTCACAAGAGCTCTCCAAACAAGGCTTCCACTCCTTCTATTTGCACTAGCTATTAAAAAATATTTGCTAAGCAAATTAATAATGTAAATAAGACTGCAAGTGGGAATGTTTAGTCTGTTTAAGAGGAAAGGCAAACAAACTGTTTTCAAGCACTTTTTAAACCACTCGAACAACAGGGCTTTTGCATACAAGCAATTAGCATCTTAATTACAAATCGTTCTTATCCACTCATTAGAACATTTCTGAGATTCACTGACAAATATAGGTCTTTCTTTAATTATCTTGACTCGTAAGGGAGTCATGAAGCTTGTATTTAATTAAATTAAAAAGGAAAGTGTAGTATTTTGAAGAATTAAGAGGGAAGAGTAGTATTTTAAACAATTAGCTCTGATTTGGGATTTAACTACAATAATTCTTGTAACTTCTGCATTCAGGTGTAAGACAAATGCCCACAGTGCTGTGTATGGTTTATATATAATATGGAAAATAAATATTTGAGGCAATTTTTGAATATATGTGTTACTCAGCCCTCATTTTCCTTCACTGAGTAGGTATGTTTTTTTCTTTGCAGGGACCAGATTAGTAACTGTGAGGGAGAACACAATAGTTAATGACTTATCGAGGAATCTGACAAAGTGAAATGCCATTTAACATGTAAACTCATTTAGTGCCATCTTCTCCTCTCTATTTGGATGCGCTGCTTGCTATTCCACCCTGGAGGGAACAAGAGTGGACAGATTGTTCTTTTAAAAAAAAATACTCTGCATTGTCATTATTTCTATGTCATGCTTTCATATTGGCATGAAATCAGCAGGAATCAATGAAAAATAGGCTTTATCCTCTGATAACAGCCACAATTGGGCAGAATATAGTCCAATTATTTTGATCAGGATGTCAAAATTTGTGATATCGAAGCACAAGGCATACAGGCTTTGTAGTGGGCAAAAGCTATGATACTCAGTTGAAATGCAATAGTATGTATTCCTCCTTGTGTAAAGTGCTTGTACAGCTCTTACTCAAAGAGCTTTTTCTGTTTATTTGCTATATAACGAGGGAGGTTTTTTATTGCTTGTTTTTGCCAAAAGCGTCTTCCACTCTTATTCTAAAGACTACGCGGATGTAGGAAAGACATTACAAACTCTCTTGGCCAACGCTAAATGACTTGTGTGCAAAAGTTATTGCTGTTCCAAACTGTCTTTTCAATGATATTGAATCCCTCTGCTCTCCAATAAGTGCCTAGGTGAGACACCAGTTAACAGTGATGATAGACTAAATCACAGCTTCATGAAAGTAGCCAATCCATTTGAAATGTCATGTGAGTTTTTGCTGTATATTCTTTTTCTGACAGGTTTGAGTGATGATAATGCTTTTGGAAGTGTATTTAAAACAAAGGTTTATAATTTTTTTTAAAGCCATATGCATGTCAGTTGGTTTACCATAGTTTACTAAAGAGTAATTGAAGTTGTAACATCCAGTGTTCTTATTTAGCTTCGCCTTGCAAACTCAGGTGAACACCCGGTAATGTCGCCTATAAAATTTCATTGGGCATGAGATCTAGGCTGATCTCCTCAGTGTGACCAGACGTCCGAAGTTTTGTGAAAATTTGCAAAAGAAATGCTGTGACATGCTATGACACAGTGGCCTGCAACAACAGGCCACTGGGGACTTTTCCATCCTCCTCTCCTACATTTCTCTTTTGCCATTTCTCATCGTCCTTCTCAACCTAGATCTTCCGAAGTATCCGAGCATCCTACTCACTGCTGGGTGAAGTGAGGCATTCAAGACTGAGGTCTGGATCTCTCACGTAAAGGGGTTTGATAACTTTCATGGTTTTGTTTTCATTCTTTTTTTCCAGAGAAGTTCCTGAGGTAGTTTTGGCTTCAAATTTTGGCCTCACTGAAGCCATTGATCATAATTTCATTGCCAGCATTTTGCTTCCAATTGCTTACCCCATGTTTCAGTACTTTTTGAGTTGAATGCCCCAGGTTTCAGAATTTTTGTTCCATGTGATAGTTACCAGAATATTTATGAGCTTTCTCAAAAATGCACACTATTATATGGCACTTTAAGTCTTCTTGCTTATTAAACTGCCTCAAGAGAAATGCAGCTAGAGACTTTTGTAAAACTTAGATTAACTTCTGCTTCTGAAAATCAAATAAAATCTTTAGTAGGGAATTACTGAATCTCTAACGACCCCCTCCAAATTTGTGTCATTCTCTCATTCTATCCTCACCTTAAAGCCCCGACTTTGTTTTGCAATACATGAAAAAATAGCACAAAAATGGTACAGTCCTGTGTACCAGAGTTGTTAGACTAGATGATATCAAGAGGTCCCTTCCAACCCAAATGATTTGGTGATTGTGTGATTACCATTCTTTTACTGAAAAATCCTGAAACAGAAACATTTGTTTAAAACATCTGGAATAGAGAATGTTGAACTATTATACACAGTTTCTACCACCTGCAACCCAGCCTTGTAGAAATTGAGTACTGAATAATTATAATACAATAAATCTCTCTAAATGCTAAAAAGGAAAATAAACAAAAGACCCTATTATGTTAATAACTTAAAAAAATAAATAGTAAACATAATTATATTTTTATTTCTACAGAACAGTCTTTTCCTGCTCCAGGGCCAGACTATTTATAGTTGGACATTAAGTAAAGCTATCACATGGAGATGATTACATCTAAATTGTACAGTAGAACAAACCTTGGATGCCAGTACATCTTTTATATTAAAATAATTGATAAAGCAAGGTCAACTATTTAAGAAAAAAAAGTCTTCACCACATAAACATTTGAAACCTCCTAAAAATGTGAAAGAAATATTGGGGGTATTTTGCAATGGAACGTAAGATAGAAAAAGAAATCAACAATATTTGAACGGAAAACCCACTTTATTCACCTATAATTCCATTTAAAAAAAAGCAGCAGAAATCCATTCATTTCCTCACCTGTTCAACTTCCTACTTAAGTCTCTGAAACTCTGAACGCAATTGCGTTCCATTTAATACTTGGGAGTTATTTGCCTGCTGACTTACTCGAGCTTTCAACAGCTGTTTGTGTTCTCTCAGTTTTTCTGTATTATTTTCTCACAATCACTCTACCTCAACCATGAGGAGCCTTGAAGAACAGCTGGAGTGACACATTGAGTCTGATTGATGGCTGCAGGACCCAGATGGTGAACTCTCAAAAATGTTGCTGGCAGATACTTTTACTGTTGGAACAGTTTGGTTTTTTCTGCAGTTCCCTTAGCTGAAGCTTCACTAAATGCTGAGTAGTCACTTCTTGGCTAAGGTCCATTCAAGCTGCATTTGGGTCTTGCTGGGATGGCTACGACCTCATAAAAGTTTATTGTTTATACTCAGTCTCACTCATGGAGAGTTTGCCAGCTCGTAAGCACTTGTATTCTTAGGAATTCTTCAAAATAGCTGCCATCAATGGGATGTTTTGACTTTACTTTTACTGCAGAGAACATCCTTTCAGAAAATCTTTGTCATGCTGTTTATACATAATGTACATTTTATGTGGAGTTATTTATAGAGCTGTGAGAGTTTTGAAAGACTGGAGCTCTCTTTGTTTAACATGTCTTTCAAACCAGAAGCATATCATAGGTCAATAAAAAAGCCTTCAAGACAAACATTTTCTTTTGTACAGTAATCCTTTCTGACTAGTCTTCTGAAACTTCCATTCATACCGTAATACACAAATTCTGGTGTTTTTCAGGCTCCCTTTTCTCATGCTTAGACTTACAGGTGAATAATGCACAGTTTTAATCTGTCTCAGACTGATCATTTCAGCCAAGTAACTTTGTGGAAATATGATATCCCTCACTGATGACTCATCAAGCAGGGTTTGTCTACTGAATCACTGCTAACAAATGAATGCCACTGAATGGTGAAATTTTGACCTATAATACTGAAAATGTTGCATGTGAGGGAAAATATAAAACAAAAGTCTGCAACCCTGAAAAATGTTTGGCAATCAATTTGAAACCGTCACAGCAAATTTTGCCTAATTTGTGCCTTGGTATGTGTGGTAGGGTGCAGTTTGGTAATTTTTTTCTTCCTCTTTGAGTAACCTCTCTAAAAGCTACTTATAGCATCAGAAGAAAATGGTGTCCTTCAGTTCTCCTAGATTTCTAGGTAGTGCTGCTGTGTTCCATTCAACATCAAACAAATGCCTCAAATACATGACATGCATTTTGAAAAAGGCAATCAGGGATCTCTACATCTCTAATATTACTCTGTGGAAAATAATGACACAAAGAGAAAGGTTTTAAAAAGAGCCACTCATTGAGCAACCGTAAGAGGTGAAACATGAGAGTGCTAACAAGCAATAAAATAAAATTATGTTGAACTATTTGCATCTAAGGGCCCAATATAAAGCCCACTAAAGTTGATTGGTTTTTCGTCTTCTTTGCTGGTTCAACTGTTGAAAAACAACAGTTTTAGAGACTACTCCTGGGCAAGTAGCCATTAGTCAAAAATATATAACTTCAATAGATTTATTATTACAAATCTTTTGAAGTGAAAATCAAGATTTAAACAAAAAAATAGGTTAGTTTTGTAACTTTCTTTGATAGCCTAACATCTTTGTTTCAACTTTTTAGGAACACCATTTTTATCAAATCAGCCTATTATTTTAATGCTAGTTTTTCTTATAATAAGACCCTCAGTTCCCCTCTCATCCTTGAGAGGTAAGAGAAATTGAACCTTTAAATCTAAACTGACACAAAATGGGGTAATTCTACACAGGTACTTCAAAGCAGAATGCAGCAGAGGAGGAGAATTCCCCATCTCTGGAGGTGTTTGGAAAGAAAGGAAAAAAAAATTCTGGCAGGTTTCAACAACTGTGACAGCAGTTCTGGGCTGCTTAGAGAAATCACCAGCTGAAAAGAAAAAGAGAATGTAGTGCAGGTAAGGCAGGCAAAGTGTGTTAACTACAGTAAATACAGTTTATCATATGGTTACAGAAATTTATTACAGGGATATCAAAATATATATTTAGTATAAATATCTATAAATGTATATCCAGAGGCATAAATATAAATCTCTCCATATAAACTCAAAGATTCTCTCACTCTTTGTTGTCACCACGTTCCCTATCAAATCCACATCTAACAATAGCACTATTTCCTGTTAGACTATTCAAGATCTGCTTAGAGTGAATTTTCTACTATTCCCTGTGATCTTTTATCTAACTCTCTTACCTGTGTTAATACATTCATCATTCTCTCTTTATGTTGTCATCCCTGTTTTACTGCCACTCTCACCAGTACATTGTTTGCATCCATCCCCTGGTGTTTTTATGCAGTGCCCTGTCACGGCAGGAAAAATATACGGTTTGTTATTCATTCTTTCTATTGCTTGTTGAGCTCTTCCATATTGCCTTTTTAGGCTCTCACATTTCAGTCTCCTTCTATTAATAAATCCTAACATTAGAATCAATTCAAATAGGAAAATCCAAACCTATCATTTTTTTTGTCTCTTCTTGCAAACAAACAAATTTTCCTGCAATAAAGCCTAAAGTCATAATCAGTATTTCAGAAGGTAAAGTTTGTAATTTTGCTTTTACAGTTTTAATCTTCTATTAGCAGGGGTGAGAAATGAAGGCAGGCTGTTAGAAAGGAGGTGAACTAATTAAGGTCTCTGGCCAGAACATAGTACACTGTATTGCATACATCTTATTGGATTTCCTTCAGTTACTATCTCTCCAGTGATTTTTACAGTGTCTTGCTGTGTTGGAGCAAGATGCATTTATAAGGAATTTCTACAGCTAAACATTAGCAAATTTAATTCAGAAATGTCGGACAAGGTCTTCTTGACCATCAGCTGTGGTAATTAATACATTCTTCATCATTTCAGATGCAGACATAGTATTTATTGATTGATAGGTCCTCATGGGCTGGCTCCTTGAAACTGCAATCTCTTCTGCAAAAGAGGTGCATGTGGTCGAATGCCACCTGTGGGACCTTTAGAAACACAAAATGAAAATTTTTAAGAGATAATTAGTTAGGTATTTAGTAAGAAAGAAAGAAAAAAATGAAAAAAAGAAAGAAGAAATGAATGAATGAACAAATGAATTAACCTGACTTCTTCAGTATGTAAGTGTATCTATTTTTTTAATTCAAATGTACTGGTTTAATGAATTGCCATGTGTGTAGTCTGTAGTGTTGGACCCATTAAAGTCAATATTAATTTTGCCATCAGCTGTAGTGAAAACTAAATGCAGCTTGCATGTTGGTTTTTTTATTATGGAATTTGAGAAATTTTGTTTTCATCCATACATCTTGATCTATCCACTTTTATCCCTGAAACCTAAAGGCTGTTTTTCAGAACAAAAAGCATAACAAACCCCCAATAATTACATAAAACCCTCAAAAACATGTTTTCACTTTTTGTTTCTTAAAAATTAATTATCTTATTTGTATTTATTTTACATTAACTGATTCACTCAAACAGTGGAGCTGTTTGACACACCTTATTCTTGAAAGTTGGTCGTTGCATTATCAGTTTTTGAAAAGATAGTATCCTCATAAATAGTATGCTAATTTTAAAAGGTTAATTCTTATGTCTTTTTTTTTTTTTTAAATCATGGTAGCATAGGTTTAGTTTCATTTCTGTGCCCAAGGAAATAAATGCTAGGAAAAAAGTAGACTTCTGCTGTGGGATATTTTCCTGGAAGTCTGGGGTCTGATTCAGAGGGAGATGAGTAATAAGCCAGGTAATGCCAATATATTAGCAATGCTGATGTTGTTGTCATGTACGTTCTATAAAGTGTATGCGAAAGAAAAATACTGGCACACACTGTGTTGAAATATCAGCTTAGTTAAAGGATTCATGATGAACCATTTGTCTTTTACCCTTACCTCACTAGTCCTGCCAGCAACCCTCCGTCTGCCAAAACGAAAAAGGGACAGCTGCCAAAGGGATGGATTTCAAAGTGTGATTTTTCTGTTTGTTTCAGTTTTACTTTCTCCCATCTTTGAGATTTTTTTTCTCCCCTGGAAAATGCAGCATGTTGGATAATAAGATGAGTTAATCAGGAAAGCTGTTAGCTTTGAAATCTCTGTTTAGGCTGACTTTTATCTGAGTCTTTACACAGAAGTGGATGGAAGACCTGCAGACATTATTGGCTTCCTCTAAAATGAGGATCTCTGTATCCAAAGCAAATTCAAGCCAGAAAATATGTAGTATATAGAAAATGCCCACAAATCTTCCTCTGTCAAAACCTTTAAGGATTATATGGTCAAAAAGCGGTGGGTCAAGAGTGCTGGCTCTGTGCATACCTTTGTGGAGCATCTGCAAATTTGGCTAGAGTAAGATCCTACCTGTAATTTAAAAAATGCTTTCCCTCAATGTGCTATGTTGAAGGGATGAAGAATAAGTTTGTTTTTCCAGGAGCACAGGTGAAACTTGCTGATTTGGTAGGTAATTGGACCTCCTGAGCCAACAGTGAACCAAATCCATAGATTTAATATAGGGGTAGAGTATTTTAGTCAAGTACAAACATGGGAGAGGCAGCCCTGGAACAGTGTAAGTTGATGCCAACTGTCTGAGCTCTTGCTACCCATACAGAAAGGTTTGACCTTTCTATCAATCTGATTGAATGACTTTCATTCTAGATAAAGAGGAAAACAAGGCAAAACAGAGCAGGCTGTCCCATACAGCATGTGCACATAACGTAGAAAATTTTCTACCTTGGTGGCAAATTATTGCTACTTTTGCCAAGTCCTCTTATGTCTTTAAAAAGGATAAGGGTACAGAAAGAGTGGCTGAGGGAACAGTGCTTATACCACGGGAGGATTAACAATATTAAAAGTGGACTTTTTACAAAGGGTTGAATTTTCTAGCAACAAATTCTGGATGAGTCTAGAACGAAGAAAATATTCCTACGTAACTGCAGCCTGGTGCTCAGGTCCTACAACTGCAGCGTGCCTCCCCTCCTGGCTCCTGCACCCAGCACAGATCTGGCGTGCTGCCCTGTTTGGTGTGTCTATGGCCTGTCTTCTCCCAGCTCCATAGCAGGCATTCCTGATGTGAGAAAGCAAGCCAGAGGACAGCACCCTTCCCCTTTATAACGTCCTTCTATAAAGAACATTTCTTATTGCTAAAAAAATAGCAGGGAGAAGGTCTGAGAGTAAGATTTGGATCTTGAACATCTGGCAAAAATTTTACATGGGGAAGGCTCCGAGTCTCAGATTTGATGACACAATAAAATATTTTTCACCATTAAACTACTTTTTCAAACCCTCTCTTATTTTCATGTCCTGGTGGCTTATGTCCTCATTCTGTAGGTGTTTGCACCTGTGCCCACCTAATAGCATTCTCAAGTAACAATTTTGAATGTTCAAATTGATGAACACAGCTGTTGTAACCCAAAGAAGAGCTGAGGTATAAAGACGCCGATGACTTGAAGCTAAGGTTTGTTAAAGTATCCAGTTGAAAAGCCCAGCCAGTGTTTTCAATGAGAGGAACACTGCAGTGTAAACTCGCTTCTTAAACTAGATATTGAGGAATCCATATGGCAGAGCAGCTGTAAGACACAAATTCGTAGCAAAACGTTGTGTAATGAAAAGTAGTAATTGTATTTCTCGTAGAAGTACTTGTTTTCCTTCTAAGGCTAGTTGCAGAATTATACTTGCTAGTGGAATATTTGGTATAAATGGAATATTTGAGTAGGATGGACAACACACTGATGAATCTCAAAACCAAAATCGGTCCCCCTCCCATTCAAGCTGGCTTACACAAGGGTCATATAGAAATGCGAATTCCTATGGAGAATGTTGATCTCAACGATAAAGAATAAAAAAATTAATTAGTTTTTATACTGCACTCTGGGGATGACATTTAGACTTAATCTTGCAAATAAACTTGTAATGCCTCACTGTTATTGTCACAAAAGTTTGAGCTATGGCTCATAAAGGCATCCAGAATACCTTTACAAGGCATACAGTCCCCAAGCTATTTACTGCCGACACTACAAGCCTTTTGTAGTGTCCAGAGTTGCCGGCTGTTCAACATATAATGGCAGGGTTGCTTTTTTTATAGTTCACCTACCATACTCATGTGCAATTGAATGTGTCTCCCATATACTGCTCTTGCCAATTCTATCTCCAGCAATTATGCTGTTCTAGTACTCCATTGCAAAGTACCTGCCAATAATAAGAGATTTGCAGGTGGTAGTTACAAAGCACTGCTTCGCCCTCTTCTCTTTGCAGGCACCCTGTGGTGGCAACTGAAACGTGATGGCGCTGATGTTGTTCACATTGAAGGCCATGACACAGGCCAGAGCAACAACAGTGCTGCCTCTGTTTAACCTGATCCAGATGTGCTCTCTTTTGCCCATTATTTTCAAGCGAAGGTGGGTGCTGTCTTCAACAAACTAATTGCAAGCTACATGCTGATTAAGTTAGGGGTTTTCCCTTGGGTTTTACATTTTTCTTATTTTAAAATTTCATTTAAATGTAAGTTTTTTGGGTGCTGGAGTTTTCATATGGTGTTTTATCCACGAAGTGAGTATACGACTTTTTTTACTGACCACTGGAATGACTCCAGCATCGAGCAGCTTTGCTGCTGGGTAAAAATCACATGCTCACAGAAGAATTGAGACTGGGAGGGACCTCAGGAGGTGTCTCGTCCAACCTCCTGCTCAAAGCAGGGCCAGGCTGAATGTCAGATCTTGTTGCTCCAGGGCTTTATCCAGTCTGGTCTTGAAAGTCTCCAAGGATGGAGACTGCAAATCCCATCTTCTTCCACTGCTGTAGTGTCCTCATGGTGAAAATGTTCTTTACATGGAGTCTGAATGTCTCTTTCTTCAACTTATTGTCTCTCATTCTCTCAGTACATATGACTGTGAGGAGCATGGCCCTCTTTTCAGTAATGTCCCCATAGGCCCTGCCAGGCTGCTCTCAGGCCCCCTGAAGCCATCAGTTCTCTGGGCTGAACAAGCCCAGCTCCCTCAGCCTTTTCTCATCAGGCAAGTGCTCCAGCCCTGATTATCTTGGTGGTCCTCCACTGAACTTGCTGCAGGTTATCGATATTTTAATTGTACTGGGGGCCCAAAACTGGATGCAGTATTGTATATGTGGTCAAACATAGCGCAAAGTAAAAGTGGATAATAATCTGCTCGCTTTCCTCCTGTTAATAAGCCCAGGATGCTGTTGACCGTCCTTGCTGCCAGAGGACACTGCGGCTCACGTTCAGCCCACTGCCTACCAACACCTCCCGTGCCTTTCCAACAGAGCTGCTCCCCAACCAGGGAGACCATAGACTGGATCAGTGCAAGGGGTTAGTCAATCATCTCAGGTGCAGGACTTGGCATTTGCCCTTGTTGAATTTTATGAGGTTCCTGTTCCATTTCTTGCAGGCACGCTGCCAAGCCCCCAGCATCTGCCACCAACAAGCAACAGCCTCAGAGAGAGAGATGGCCTCTTCTGTGGCCTACAGCTAGAGAACTACAGTGCTCAGAAATACAGGAACACCAATTCGTCCTTCCCGATCTCCAAACAAGCCTGTAGTGTCTGGATCTGATAGTTCTCCTTACCACAACTAGGCAGTCTGCCTTTAAAGTCAAGGGACCTAAGTAATCAAAAGGCAACAAATATTGGTTAGACTGCAAGTTACCAGGCTTTAAAATTACACCTTTCATTCTGGACAAGCTACATAAGAAAAATTTTATGAGTCATTTTTCTCTCTCTTCTGAAGCCTGTACCCATTTGTGATGCCTGGGGTTTTTTTTCTGGTAGCAAAGTACCAAAAAAACATAAAACAGAAGAAGAAAAAGTTATCAAAGAATATTTTTCCCCTGAAATGTGTAAATGGCTAGATATCTGATGATAAGGTAAGGATAATAGGGTAGGGTAGACATTAATGCCATACTGGTCTTGAGTAAGGCAGCCAACCCAGTCTTGCTTTAACCCTTTATTCCGAATATTTGCATGATTGTGCTTATTTTTATCCATTGTACTCCACCCAGGGTGGCAAGAGCTTAAACCAGCAACAGCAGGGTACTTTTTAATCAATTCCTTTGGAAAATCAGATAGGTCTGTACTGTTCCATACAGAAAATAGAAATAATACTAGTTATAATTCAAAGAGGACTAATTTGGGGAGGGGAGGAGGCTGCTGAACTGTGACAAGTTCTTATGTTAGTTCTCCAGACTTTCCATCTCCTGCACTTATTTAAGGAGAGTGAATACTATCACCACACAGGGATTTTTATACCTGTGTGTCTGACCTGGCCTAAGCAGCAGGGAAAATGACTGCTCACAATCCTACCTCGAGCAAGGTTAGTACCAAAGCAGCCTAATGTGGCATTAACTAAAAGCTTAAAGAATAAAAGCAGGTAAAGTGAAACTGCATCAGCCCAGCCTTTCTGGTCCCTGCCTGTCGGAGGGGTGAGTGATCACTTCTCATCCATCAGACACTGTGGAGGTTTGTGGTTAACTCTTTGCAGGTGCGACTTCACAAGGGCTGTTTGTGTTAAAGTAGCCTCTCGTGGAGAGGTGTAATTCCTATCGGCTTCTTCCTCTTGTTTGGCCAGAGGCTGCTTTTGACCTTTACAGGCTTTGAAATTTGATTCATTTTGTATTACAAAATATCCATTCCTCTGGGCAGTGAATAAAAGGTCTTTGAAGTCACCACCTAGGGCTCCTTACGTGTTTTTCTGAAGGAAGTAGAGGTGCCTGCTGGCTGCCATTTCAGTGTCCTTGCCCGCTTCCCACAGAGGCACCAAGCAGTGCAACCAGTGCTGTTCTGCCCTGCTTGGGTGGAGGAAGGTGGCCAGAGAAGAACCTGCTAGTGACCTTGTCTGCTTCTCCTCTAGGCACGAAACGGTGTACAGCAAGGGCTGTTCATACTCGTGTGATGGGAATTTGAAGCAAAAGAGGTGGTAAAGCAGAATCAAGACAGGGACAAGGCAATGACATTCCCACAGAGACAATACCTGTCTAAGCATAACTGTCTTTCCACCCCCAAACACAATGGAAGTGCAATGACCATGAAAATTGCTTGTAACCACAATAGGATGAGAGCTGGAAAACAGTATCAACAATGACAACAGTGTTTTGCTTCCTGGGAAAAATGATTCATTCATCCCTTGTCCTCAGAGACAACTTTTCTGCAAAATGCATTAATATGCCAATATAAAATGTGGTCTTAAAAGCTATGTAGTTGTAATAGTCTCTGCTTAATGCAAGCAACACTTCTCCACTGCAACTGACTGGCTCCCCACCTTTTCCCAAGTAACTTGTCCCCTGGACAAGAAAGCACATTATGTCCAGCATTTTTACCTCCCTCACAGCATTGAAAAAATCTTAATAACAATCTCAGCAATATTAGCTGGCATTCAAGGCTGACATTTGTACAGGATCAAACCAGAGCATGTTAGTGAGTGCTGAAGTGATAACATCCTAACAGAGTCACAAGGAGGCAAAATGTTGTCCTACTCAGGCAAAAAGATGAACTTTCCATCATACATAAAACTATGTTTTTACATCATCAGTTGTATGTTTGTCAAATTTAAAACTTCTTTTTTACATTCTTAACTTTTTATTATATAGAACACTATATGTTGCTCAAAGCTCAAAGCAAAAGTCATTGCACATAGCATGGGAATTAAAAAACAATTATTATGTAGAACACCAGAACTGTTTGATTACACTGCTGCTGAACAGGCCCAGGCAAATATATAGTAAACTGATTTTTAAATCTTTCTTATTACATCTTTGCAAGGAATAGTAAAAATTCTTAAGCAGTTTTTATTGCAAAAAAGACACATTCACACTGCAGAAACTAATACCATTATTGTTTCAACCTTTTTCAGTATGTCTTCATCAGTTGTGTATCATCACACAAATTACTGGACTTATTTTTCATTTCAAGCATATATTTTTTTCAGTTTAAACATCACAGCAAACATCAGAACAAGTTGATTTCTTTGTATACTAACAGCACTTGAAATAACTCAAGCCATCTCTAAATCTCAGTAGTAAAATGTGGTTTTAAACCCACAACCCGATGGAATGGGAAGTTATGAACTGTATCTCATGGTTAATAACTGAGCAAATCCCCCTTTTTTTACTAATGCAAGACAGTGCCTTTCATTCATCTGCCTGAAGCAGGTTCTGGGACTTGTAGACGTGGCATGTGCTGAAGTGGCAGAGCTCAGTTCAGTGAAAAACCCTCACCAGCATCCATCCAGTGCGTAGCTTACAACCAGGGAAAAGGGAGATCTTTGGTGTGCAGCTCCATGGTATGCATATTGACTGGTCTCCGTTTCCACTCAGCAAATGTGGAAGAGGCAGAGGCAGCAGGTGCAAAAAGGTGGAATTCAGCCACCCTGACCTGACCATCTCAAAGGCAGGTGCCTGTGGCTGAGCTAAATATGCTAAATTACTTCTATAGTCATCAAGAGCAATGCACACCTCCAAAAGATGATTCATCTGGCCTATCTTAGGATGTGGTGAATCATCATGTATTGATATGTAGTGCCTCCTCATAGATTCCTATAAACTGAGGCCAGGATGACTAATTTAGACTAATAGATCTATCTTTTAAATGTTTCAAAATCAGGTAAGAAAATCTTTTCTAAAATAAGGGCTCTCCTAAGTCTGCTGATGCTGTTTTACTGCTGCTGCAAAGTTTAGAAGTGGAAACTAATTCTCTTTTCCTCAGAGTTTTTCTGCAGAGGTAACTGTACTGTGATTCGAAAGTAGGGAAAAGCAAGATTTTCCTTAGAAAGATTTCAGTAATGAAAAGAAAGTATCCTGGGTACTGTATATATTACAAGACCTTTACCTTAGCATGAATTTCACAAAATAACTTATACAGTACTTATCAATGACACATGCAAATAGTGTTTTAGCTTAGTTCATTTAAACTCTTTACGGTGGCCACTTACCTCACTTCCTTTATGTTTTGTAATTTTCTGATGATTTTTGTGCCCCATACCAGAATAGTCAAAGCAATAATCATTATTATTCACACAAGGTCAGTCTTTCACCTGGGATTATCTAAATCAGTCCTAGGAAAAAAATAAACTGTGTCCTGGATCCAGAACAAAATCACAAGATCCAGGAAATCAGTATTGCCAAATTGCAAGTTACAGATCTAGGATAGAATTAGCTCTTTGCTTACACTGATGTTGAGAAGCTAAGCTAAAATATCTGAAACAGCAAAGGAAGCCCGTTGGTATCACACATGAAATTAGCCTGGAAAAATGGACATTGCTGCCTGTGCAGTCATATCTTTTCATTGAGAGTGAAGAAGAGAATAAAAAAGGGGGAAAGAATTACGGATAGAATAGCATATATCAGAGTTAAAAAAAAAAACATGTCTTCAAAGGAAAAGCCACAGAAAAAAAGTCTTTGTGGAAAAAGATTCCTGATCAGAAAAATACAGCTGAAACTGTACATTATTTTAAATGGAAATACAAATTAATCTATGGGTTGCATAGGGGGCTTTTCAGTTGCACTAGCATTGAGTAGCCCTAATCCTTCAATGCTGCTGCTGCAAAAGATTCTGTTCTTGTATTTGCAGAGGCTATTTAACAAACACATAAAAATTATATATGTTTCTTTTCCGAGTTAAGTAAAGGTGGCCCGTCCACCTGTGTCAAATCCGGTAAAATGGTCCAAATTGGTAAAATTTTGACATTTCCAATTAGTATTTTGTCCAAATTTAGGTTGGTGTGACACGTCATGAAAACGAATTCCAATTTACTATCCCGACCTTTCCAGTGCCAAGGTAACAGAGCAGGAGTACCAGGGGTAGTTTTATTAAAGAATTGAGTAGTAATACAGCAAAGCAATAACTGATAATACAGCAAAGACAACATAAGACAGAACAGTAAATACAATAAGAACAACACGTAATAGTATAGCAAACCCGATATAAAAAACAGAACAGTAACAGGTGATTAAGTTCTTACAATAGATCTCGACTGACTTGCAAACATATGCACAATATCCACAGAAGTAAATAAAGCTTTTCTTGACATACATCTCGCAATTTTGTCTTGCCGGGAATTTGACTCTAGTGCTACTCCCCGCTATAACACTGGGTGCTACAACTTCTCCTGGAAAGCCATTCTGTCTTGGCAGTGGTAGCTGCAGCATGACAGCACATTTCTGGACACTCAGCATTGGGCCCAGGGCAAACAGCCATGTTCTATGGCCACATAGCCACAACTGCACCGATGGCCTCTTGGTGCTTGCAAAGGCAGTGACAGTCATCACAGCCAATACAATAACAATTATGCTATTTCAATGCATAGTAACAAAAAGCTACAGATTACCTGCTTTTTTTCTTTTCTTTTTTTTTTTTTAACTTACAGCAAATTTTACTTTTACCTACTTTAGAGATGTAATGATGCTACATTCCTGTAAGCATTGATTCTCTCATTTACTAGATAATCTCCCTTGCCCCTCTGTAAAGGGAAAGTGTTGACATTTGCGTATTTCTTATGATAAGCAGGTGATCTCAGAGAAACTGCTGCTGGCTACAATCAGTAAAAATGGAGTATTTCCTGAGGATTTAACCTGCCAGCCACTTAATAACACCAGGAACAGCCCTATCCCCTGTGAAGAAGGGACCAGGCAATAACATACTATAAGCAGTAATTTTACAGCAGCTCCACTTGAAAATCTCCCAAGGTCTTCTCTGGCAGTAAGCATGCAATAAGACAACAGCTTGAGCCTTAAAACTTTACCATTCTTGGTAGGTTTACAGCACAACAGCACTGATCATTTTTTAAAAACACTTCCATGGAAGACAGCTGAGCGAACTACAAGGTATGGCTTGTGTCAAGCAATGCTTTGCAAGGGCAAACAGGGAATATTCATGAGGCAGGTCTGTTTGTGCACACCAGTTATAGGAGACAAATGACATTGGGTGCTAGCAAGAGCTGCTCAATTGCCAAAGGCTCTTTCTTCATTTGTTATACATGGAAAAGCCTTATTAAATGTAACACCTTTATTACCGTGGTGCCTACCAGTGCTATAGCAGTCAGGGAGGAGTCAGTCATTGAGTGTCTACCATGAGCTACCTTTCTGAGAAGGATTTCCCCTTTTGGATAATAAAAACATGTCCCTGTGCTAACCAAAGCAATACAAACCCAGGAGGCAGGAAATATTCCATTAGTAACTAAAACATACGTAAGATCTTATTTTCATTTTTAAGTCAAAAGAATGAGAAAAAATATGTTTATTCCTGCACTGTGACTCTCTGTTGTGTGCTCAGCAGCATGGATGGGCACTAAAAGGCAGCCACAGTAAGACAGATCTTTTCTGTAAGAAGTTCTATATCATGTTAAAAGCTGATACAAGCCACAGGAACTTCCAGGTGGAAAGAGAAAAGATGGAATTGTTGAGCCAGGGAAGCAAAATTAAGAGTGCAAGGGATCAAATAAACAGACAGTTTTAGAAAAAAAATCTGAAAATCTATCCCTATATACATTTCTAAAATATAGGTATTTTTAAAGAGATGTTGAAATGATTAATATAAAGAGCTGTACTAACAGAATATGGTTTGAAATTTGGTCTGTGGAGGAAAGGCTGAATCGTTCTTGTATGGGTCTACTGAGTTCTACCCTTTCTTATTCAAACAAAAAAAGAAGTAAATCAGAAACTTGTCTCACACCAGATGTCAAGTCTGCACATCCTCTGATTGCAAAATTCAAAGTTTCACGTATATTGTAGATCCAAGATTTGTAAATGACCTTTTTCTTCCTGGTAAAACAAACCAGAAGTCTCAATCCATTACCTTCTGCATTTTGAGTTGTTTGAAACTGTAGTTTAAATTTAGATTTATTTTTTTTCAGGAGATAGATCTATAATATTTTAGTGAAAGGAACAGCGAAAGCAGATCTTGAGAAATAAACCTGAGGAGGAAAAATAGCTTGTATTCAAATCTTGGAAGTATCCTGACAAAATAAATGTAACTAAAACATATAAAATGGTATACTTGTTTTTCCAACTACAATTTAAGAAATTAAATATCTGTCTGTCTTTAGTCTCACAAGCCTTGGATAAATACAAAAATACATTGCAAATTCTATCCAGAATTCCCCATTAGTTATGTGATTATATTTATCAGAATATTACTCCTTTGTTACTAGAACTTATCCCTTGCATTTTCATAAGCACAAAGCAGAAACAACAGGTTGTGAGTGCTCATCACCTGCAGCAGTGACAGCTAAAATGAGCACAAATTTCACAAAGGGATTCAAAGTTCATATATTCCTGCACTGTGATCTCACACTGAGAAAGGAAAAAATCTACTCATTGTAGCTGTCACTACTTTTCAGCCTCTTCGTGTTGCCTTTTTAATTTATCATTTACAGCAGTATTGGCCTAATAACAGCACTGCTTTTCTTTTTGGCAATTTTATAATGCTTTTACAGAATTCTTACTAGCTGCTTTTCTTCTGAAACAAGATTTTTATTTATTGTAAAATAAGAGAACAAATGTCAGGTTAAGCCCAGCTGAATATCAAAAATGGAAGAGTGTTAGTTATTTCATGCCAAATTATATGTCTGGATATGATGAAAATGCATCACTTGTACTAGAAATAGACACATCCTCCACAATTTCAAGTAATTTAACCAAAATAAATAAGAATTTGCCCCCAGAGATGTGGCTGCATTATCATACTATTCTCTCAGATAGCTCTATCACAACATCACACATTCTTTCAAAACAATAGCGCACCAAAGGTTTATACCTGTCTTGCTCTGACTGCCTTAAATCACTACAACAATCCTGGTGTTGGACTTTTAAGAAA
This sequence comes from Harpia harpyja, assembly GCF_026419915.1. Lineage (NCBI taxonomy): Eukaryota > Metazoa > Chordata > Aves > Accipitriformes > Accipitridae > Harpia > Harpia harpyja. Next base: position 74,083,590 of record NC_068940.1, read on the forward strand.
TCATTGTTTTTAACTACAGGCCATTTGCTGCAGTGAATCACTCGGGGAAAGGGAGAGGTTTTGACAGGTTTTCTGAAGTAACCTTCAGAGATGAACTTGGAAGCCAGTTACTTCCGTTTAAGATGCTGTCCCGCTGTAAAAAACAAGTTTTTTAACAGACACATCTGTTGTTTCAAAGCTTTTTCCCTGTGAGATGTTTGTATATTATCCTCACTACTACATCTAGACCATGAAGTATAGCTCAATGAATAACTAACAGATGATTACATTTATGAGTAAAGACTACTCATAGCAGACAGCTACTTCCTACAGGTGACAAGCAATCTTCGGCTAGGGCTTCACCTGACTAGTCATTTTGGGACATGATCACAAGGGCTGGAGACTGATGAAATTATCCTGTCCAACATCAAACACAAAGTGGTTGTAAATCAGCTGAGGCTGTGGCAGGAGGAGAACAACTCATTCTTTATGTGGTACTGGCAGCTCTTTCACCTAGTAGCTACATTAAGAATCCTAACAATGTCATTAAGTGACCCCAGGAAGAACTTGGTAAATTTTTATTATTGACATTCGTATGAATTTAGCATTCATTCAAAGGGGAAAAAAAAATCCTGTGAAACACAAAGCTGCATTATTGTAAAGCAGTAAAATGGTTTATTGAGGGGGTCAGAGTGTACTGGGACAACACTCACAAGATACATACATAAAATACGCCTGTTGTAACTCTCTGTTTGACCTTGTAGAACCATGTAGGTGCTTAGCTGACATACCATTATAATATCCCAATGGCTTGCTCCATAAAAAGAAAATGATAAAAGGCTGACCTCTGCAATATAACCTTTTCTTTCTGCAGAATAAATAACTGTTTTTCAAAACAAATATAAGTTAAAAAGGCGGCATCTTCTGCTCATGACCTGACATAGCCATGATGTAAAGAAACACATTTTAGGAAAGAAATTGGATGTTACCTTTAGAAAGGTTCAGATTAATAAATACATCCATAGTTGTCCATATGCCTAGGAGCTTATTTCTGTAACTCCTGCTGCTGCTAATAGAAAGAAGATATGTAAATCTGCCCACAAACAACAAAATGGTTAAAAAACTACATAGGGGAAAAAAATACCTTGCAGACATAGAAAAGCTGACCAAATCTTCATTAGAGAAATATGTTCTGAAAGGAAAAAACCAAAACCAAAACCAAAACAAAAACAAGACTATCCAGGGTAGACAGAGATTCAGTAAAGGCCATTGTTTTGATTTTTGCAAACACACACACCTGCTACACAAGAACATTTGAGCAGATCTGCATGAAAGGAAAACGCACATTGTGATCAGCCGCTTGGAGTGGGAATGAGAATGAAAATTATGTTTGTACATTTGTGTATCCTTTAACTCCAGGAAATAATTCCCCAGCTTGCTCTCCCCTTCCCTCTCCAACAGCCTGTGACCCATCTATTCGCAAACACACTTCAAAGTAATAAATGTTTCATCTCTGTTAGGTTTTCTTACTGAACATCAAAAAACGCGGTGTCAGGATTATTTGTGGAGCATTTAGGATATTAGATATTCAACACAGGTTGCCCAAATTACTAATAAGGTGATGATGAATTCAGTTTAATAATGCAGACCTGTTTGGAGGACAGGGCAGGACACCTGACTTCTTAAGGGCTTTCATTTTGATGAGCAGAATTACAGGCCTTGTTTCAGTATATATACATAGCTGTGTGCAGAATGATTGCTCTATATAACGTTCTGCAGCACATAATATGCACATAGCGCACCCAATCCATGTATTTTATAAAAAGCTTTATTTCAAAACAGACTTCCCAAAGCTCTTTCTCTTTAATGTCCTCTTGCCTCAATTCTCATAACAGAAAAATCCCTTCCCCCCCTTCCCTACCCCCTGAAAAAAATCCCCTCTCATCAAGGAATCCCCAAACTTCTCTAAAGCATAAAAATGCTTAAGAGGGAAAAAAAGATCCCCTTCAGGGGAAGACATCAAGGGAAAGCAATGAATGGATGGATGGAACAATAATCCTCCAATATGCCAAAGAAATATATTTTCCAAGTGCTTTACTTGATGGCTATTTTTGTGCTTGCTCTCAACAGTGCTCCTTCAGCGCTTACACTTTAATTGCCCTGCACTTTGTTCGCGGAAGGTATGTGTTGGCTGGATGCCAGCGTTGGCTAAGACTCATCTTGTCACTACAGCATTTAACAGCGTGTACAGAACAATATCCCAATTAGATCCCTAAGTGCTGGAAATATGATACACCACCGTTATTTTTCTCAGGGACCGAGAGGTAGGAAGTTTTGGAAAAGAGATTAAGTGTGAATATTCATTCTGATCTCTTGCACAGTAACAGTAAAAGCCTTGACAAAACTATTTTTTAAATATTATAAATCATAGCGATGATCCCACGTGAGCGCTTCCAGTGAGGGATAGAAGAGACTGAGTTTAGTACCCCCCTATGCAGACCTAGGTCATTAGCAGAGTTATCATTTTATCCTTAAAAAGATTGTGGTTTAAAATTACATTCCCATCAGCATTTTTCCTGAAGATTCCCTGTCACATTTTTTAGCAAAGGGATCTATTTTACCCCTCACTATACAAATCCCACCTACAGGCCTTGCAGCTATTTCAAGGGAGAAGTGTTTAAAGATCTGCTCCATTAAATTATTGTTGAAGTGCATTCTCCAAAGTGCCATGAGAACCAGGGAGCTCTTTCCAGTAAAACACAAGGAATGGAGAACGCTGAATATTGTGAGGAATTTGACTTGGAGAATTTCCTTCTGTCCTACTTAAAAAAAAAAAAAATGCTGCTATGAGAAATGACTAAACAGTTACATGAAGCCTTCCAGAGTCAGTTCTGATCTTCACTGTAGCATTTTGTCTGTTCCAGTCACTTTTTCATTCATTTTTAAGGAAAAAGAAAATCTTAAAAGTGGAAAATAATTTAGGTTCCTTACATTTTCATTGCTAAAACTCACATTTCCAACTTTGTCCTATCTTTAAAAATGCACTGTTCTAAAAACTCTTGTAAGTCTATTTGAAAAATAAAGTGAATTGGATATACTGCATCCTTCTCAACTTGCTCATGGTGTCTCAGGAATAGACACTGACTGACAGGACAACAACAATTTAACTGCTGGGGCCTACATTTTCGCAGGAGAATTTGGTGCTTGTGCATGACAGAAGACAAAGTCATTCTCTAACGTGGGATCCTATGGATGCATAAAGGAGCTGGAGCCCCACAGACTTCCTTGCACTTCCTATTCAGTGTTCCAGTTCCCATGTACGTTGAGGTCTTTCACTGCAGAGGATTCATATAAAAGTGTCTGAAGCATGAACAGTTTTCTAGTTCCCAACTAATTTTTAAATCTCTCATGTGAGCCCTAAAACCCCTGGGCTACATTCACACCTTGTTTTACATGTGGAAATTTTACAGATGCTGTAAGCACTAATGTCGTAAAGGGGATGTGGACCACAAGACCATTCTCCTGTGAAGCAGACTGAGCAAAGCAGACACAACATGATCTCACTGGGAGGGTACACGAGGCACCTTTGCCTTGAATGATTTTCTGTGGCTGTGAAACAAAAGAGGCCAAGGAATTTCTTTGACTTGCATGACTCTTATCAACCCAATAGTATTAACTCCAAAACACAGATATACTTTTTTCTGTACCTTCCTGTCTGCCAAAACTATTTACAAAATGAGTGCACGTAGGCTTAAAGGGTTAACAAGGAAAGGGAAGCCAAAAGTGTTACCCTAGACTAAGGCCAGGAAGCTGTCTTTACCCCGGGGGTTGCCTGCAGAGATGGAGGGAAGAGGGAAGCCCTTCAGCCTCTCATCCCTGTCCCACACAGTAGAAGTGTGGAGCATTTGCCCAGCGTGAATAACTCCCAGAGTCCCATAATCACCTTGCGGATGCTTCCTCTTCCCCATTCAAAATAACCCCAATGCTGCTGCATCCAACTTGCAGCCAGTGGAACAGGATTTGCCTCAAGGAAAGATTTGATCGCAACATTTATATGAAAAAAATACTTAAAACCAGCATGAATATTAAAATGAAAGGTTAGGTGGCATATATCTTAAATTTTCATAATAGGTAAAAGTGCATGATATCATCGAAAATTCACCCGCATTAATCTGTGGTTGAGCTCTAGATAATAACTGGGTATGCACAATCTGTCTATATGGGCCCCCTAATCTTTAAGGAGATTCAATTGCTTATAATTAAAGGTTTCAACCAAAATACTAAAAAGAAAGATACAAACTGTCTTTTCCCAAAAGAAGCTAGACTACAGCAGTGTAAACTACTGCTTATTTTGCTGCTGGTTTTCATTTGGTAGTGAAGAAGAAATACAAATACGTAGATTTAAGATTAATTCAAGTCTTAACAACTTAAAAATTTGTAATTTGTCCTGTAGCCTGTCTTTTTTTTTCCTTGGTTTACAGGCATGAGATTATATTCTAATATAATATGTGCAATATTATTGTTTTATTATTCAAATAGCAGTCCTAGATGTTTAGAAGAGCCTGCTTTGCACACAGGTTAAGCTATTTAGTTGAGTTTACCATAAAGTTGAAATGCAGGTTAATATGTTGCACCATTCATTTGATGTGGTAACCATAAATCATTGTTCATGTCTGTAACTGTTATGATTCCAAGGAATCTTCCAGTTAGTTGAAAATTAAGTCAGCCAAATAAAGAGTAGTAATGTGTTTAGATCTGGGGAAAAAAAAAAAGGATTTCTTAAATTTTTCTGAAGTACAACTCATTTTTTAATATAACTCTGAATAAAGTTTGCATGTTGAAGGCAAACAGTGAAGTCAAGATGAAATTAAAAAAACTAGATTCTTGTAGTATCGTAATATTTTAGGCAACTTTTCCCTCTTTTCCTGTATCACATTTCTCCTACTTTGAATGAATGAATTTGTTGTAAAAAATTTATACAAGCAACAAGGAAAATGATCTAAAACTACAATATGTCAAGGAGAGTTTGAAAGATTTGAAAATTATTAAAGTTTAATCCAGAAAGATTAAAAATCTGCACGTTTTGGAACCCATTAAAATCAAGCCTGCATGTGGGATTGTAACTGATCACACAGAGCAAACAAAAAAGTGTAATTTTCATACAAACAAGGTTTGCATGTATTCAATGTAAAATATATTTACAGCTAAAGGTTATTTGAACTGTATGGTCTCTCTGTACTAGTAACCTTTTTCTACTATTACAGTAAAAATCAAAAATCAAAAACTTTTCAAATAGAAATGTGGGATTAAATCCTGGCTCATATGAAGTCAACAATAAATTTCCACTATCTACAACAGAAGGAAAGATTTCTCCTGACTGGCTTTTAAATTTTTGTTTCTGTCATCAATCTGAATTGCTCACTTCAAGCCTTTCTCTCCCCCCTCCCCCCCCGGAAATTAAGTAAATACACAGTATTAACCTAGTAAACTATACATTACAATATATTGTATTTTCTTGCAATATGATTATTGAAGAATAATTGTGATAGCCATTTGGCAAATTGCTTCAGTAACTTGAACCTTAGTGATAAGAAAGAAAGAAAAATAAAAAAATAAAATCTGGATTGTTTAGTTATATATTACATACTCCAGTACTAGAAAGAGCCTTGCTTTGTGGCAGCATATGGATGTATCCGGCAATGAGATCTGTCTTCCACAAGGACAGTATCTCATTTTCTGTAGTGTAGAGCTGACAGTCCAGCGTCGGGTAGGAAAGATCCTATTTGGTGATTCACTTGCAGCTAGATCTTCCCAACAGTGACATAAACTTACATAGCTGGTCTGATCAGACTTATGCAGTCCCACCCTTGCCTCTGTTGAGGAGGAGCAGCTGAACCATTAGCTTGCACAAATGAATAGCCATTAGTTCACTATTTCATCTATTTTCAAAGAAGAATGTAGACCCTACTAGCATTTGTGCTTCTTTATCTAGCCCAGGGAAAGGAAAATGCTTGTGGCACATGTCCAAAAGGTAAACACATCAGAGAGATGAGGAATCACATAAAACTTCTGCACTGTGATAAAATACTGAATTAATAAAACAAAATAAGCCAGGCTTTCCAGAAGGAGCACAACCTGGGTATCTTAATGAGTGTGTGCCCCAGTGGTGCATTACTTGTACAAAGGAAGGATTCAAACATACAAATCCCTCCTGATGTTGATTGGCCTTAAAGCTTTTGCTGCTGTATTATAAAAATTTCACCCATGCTCTCTAGAAGGCCTGTTTCTCTTGTCTCTCCTCTCAGTTCCCAGAAGCCTGACTGCTATGAGAAGCATTCTGGCCTGGGTAGGGGCCCCGTTACCTAATCAAATCCCACACCAGCTGCCTGGAACGTGAGTGGATCATTCTTGAGGACCCTGTACAGATTTGGGTGGTGATATTCATTGAGATATGTGACGTTACTTTGCTCCCTCCCATCTTGATAAATCTCAATCTAGCAAAAAATGCTACACTTCAGCCCTCCTCCTTACTGCCCCCCCCTTACTTAAAGAGAAATGTAACTTTATTTTATTAAAAAAGGTAAAAGGGTTCTTGAAGAACTTTAACTGAGGTAAATGCAGCTCAATAAGAGCTCACCCACTTCTAATTGGGCAATACAGAGTTTGCCTCCTTCTTGCACATACCAACAAGTTGAGTTTAGTAATTCTTGTATATACCATCGCAACACAGGTTTATGGTGCTGTCCCTCCTCCTCCCCTATTTCCATAATGAAAACTGCAAAACAATTTGTTGTTATGTAGAGGGTGGAGTAAAGAGAAAAGAAAGAGAGAGGGAGAGAGAGAAAAAGATAAGCAGAAGTAGTGTTAGTCTTTGCACCTGTGGTCTTTAAGTCATCTCTGTTTTCATGATTCCTGAAAGCTTACATTTTGTGAAGTTTTCATTTTATTTTAGATAACAGTCCCCAGAATGGCAAACCCAGTGAGTAAGGGAAAAAAATCATTCATGTACGGTAATAAATGGATTTCTGCCAATGACAGGTCATGATACAGAAAAAAAAATCTGTGATGACCCTCTTTCCTTTGCTCTCATTTATCTCCTACTGGTGTCCACTGATAGATTTCTGTTGTATGATTTATTGCAGAAAAACACCACCTAGAAATGGGCTTTTGATAAAATTGTTCAAGGATTCCTGGACAATAAATCCTAATCTTTACACGCATGCTGCAAGATGTTTCACCTTTCTTATGTTATAAATAATATATGCCAAATGTGATAATAAATCCATACATCTAAGCACTAGCTGTGTAGTTTAAGAAATAAAATTACAATATGTAAGCCCAATGTTAATAGCAGCTATATAATGCCAGGAATATTGATGGCAATATTTGTTTATTTGAGATCCAAATTTCCAGCACTGTGTTGTACTGAAATTTCATTGCTTTTATCAGCCTGGATGGTTATGTTGTGTAAGGAAATCTGTGATAAACACAACAGACACTAGCTGGCTTGAATCAACAAAGATGCTCCTGTAGGTCTGCCAAGAACCTTCCTGAGGAAATCAGCTGAAATTTTCAGGTCTAGTCTATGCAAAGACCTCTCTTCATAATTAATCATCTACAGTAGGAAGTGTGTGATAGCATCTGTCACCTCCCTATGACCCTACAACTGTTACAGTGGGGTTAAATGTGCACAAGCCCAGCATTTAAAGCTCTCTACAAACCATAGGCTCAAGGTCAGGATCTGGCTTAATTTTACTCGAGAGTGGGAATGAAGTATAACTTCTGTCTAGAGCATATGTGCTATGGTAATGGGTCTAAGCCCAAAGACTGACTTTAGTTACTGAGTCCTGTACAAGCTGTAAAATATTGCAAGTGTCTTTCCTTTTATGTATCCAGACAAAACAAGCAAGCTTTCACCTAGAATATGAAAGCAGGCAAATCAACTATTTGCAGTCAGAGCTGACCATTTGGGATATGCAAAAGGAGAAAATATATCATAAAAATAAGAATAACAATTATAAGAAACAGAGGCAAAAGCTGATATGAGAAGAGTGAATGAGAGAAAAAACAAGTCAGTAAAATATACTACTCAACTACTGTTTCTGTAGAGACAAAACCTTTTTTTTTTGTTAAGAGTCTAATGGAGTCAATTTTGACTGATTTTTGGGGGTTATTTTTGGAAAAATTTGACTATTGCAATGCTTGGCTGCTTTTTTTATTTCCTGCCTAGAGGAAATAAAGTATCTGCCGTGCACCTGTGCAAAAGAGAGAATGTTACCACAGTATTTTCCATACATAGTAATAACTTGTAAAGGTTTTTCTGATAACATCTGTGAAAGAGGCATGTATTCTACCCAGGAAAACTGAGAGTGCTAAATTTGGCCACTGAAACTTAAGAGGCAATAATACTGAAATACTGAAGAGAAAAAGAGTGGGCAAAACTGCAAGGAAAAAAATCCTTTAATTGGAAGGGGCCAAGCCCACATAAACATTGTGTTTTATTTCAGCTGTGTCTTCTGATCTATACTGAAGGTCAAAGAAGGACATGCCACAGAAGTTATGATTATGTGAAATGAAGTGAGAAACAATGATTTAGTGTAATAAACACCTCCCTCAACTACAGAATATTCTGCTCACTAAAATTGTCTCCCAGGTGTCTGCCTGTCTCCAGGACTCATGGATAATCCCAGGCTGAAATAACAGCAAGGCATGTTATTTTTAGAAATACATGACTAATGTTGGTTTATATGAAAGGAAACTCACCTCGCCCCTCCAAAATACAGCAGAAACCTCTCCCTTCTGGTTTTCCTGAGTCAAAACATCAGCTTTCCACTGTCAATTCCTGGATTTGAATTTCAGTCAACCATAAAAACCTATACTATTTTCTTGATAAATTCCTCTGTCCTCTCAGATGCAAGACAGACTAAACTACTCCTATACCTGAACCATGTCCTAAAGGGCACTTATTTCTCTACAGGCAACAACTCTAACAATTCTGAGAGGAAAAGCTTCTGACAAAGCATTATAGGCCATCAACCCTCTGCTGTCATGCTACTGCACTTGCAGTTTATGAAACTATTGAGCTCAATTTCTTGTTTTTACAAATGGACCCCAGATTCAGTCTGGGTTCAAATCTGTTTTCTCAGATCGGATATTCTGCCCTCCCCCATGCCAGAATTCTTAAATTTCTTTTTTTTTGGCAGTTGCTTTCTGAATATAGAATAAGACCATTAATTTATTAGATTTCTTCTTACCTTTCCATAAGGAGTTTCCTTACCCTTATTTTTTTCTAATGCCATTTGAGTAAATTTGTATTTATTTATAAAGAAAAATAAAAATTAAAAAGAAAATGGGTAGAAATAGTGGAGCACAAGTTCAGAGGATGTATTTTAATAAAATGAAATCTTCAAATTCAGAATAATATTTTGCATATTCTCCAAGAAAGCACACAGAAATCCTACTATAAGGAGACATAAGGCTGAGTAAAGTCCTCCACAACAAAAAGAAAGGTCTGAGCTGAAAATTTTCTGCTGAAATCTGTATGTGTGGGAAGTGATCAGTCTCATTATTTTACTAGAAATCAGGTCATACGGAAGCAAAGAAAACCCTCACACTCTTCCTTGCCTTGGAAGCTCCTTCATGAATGCAGTCAGCATTCTGAGCTGAAAGTGCCAGAAAAGCAGTATGGAGGTGAGTACAGCCGCCGTAACACCACGTCCTTCACCAGCATCACCCAGCTTGCCAGTTCCCTTCACTTCAGCAGCTCTGGCCTGAAATATCTGCAGGTGGGCTTCAAGGACCATTAGCAGCTGGCACCTAGTACATCACATTTCCCTGTGGAAGGTGTAAGGCCATATCTGCTTCACCCTTCCCGGGGACCTGAGCCACCCTTGCCGTATTTTTAAGCTCCATGGATGAAAGGGAGATATTTAGTCATCCTGGATCTCTCTATGGTTTATTTTTAAATCTGAAGATGTTGCTATCTGATTAACAGGTCTTTGTGCATGAATGGTACGAACACTCTTGCACCTGCTCATCATAATGCTGGTGTCTTGCAAGAGCAGCACAATTGCAATAGTCGCTTTGTTCTCCTTAGCTTCATTTGTCTTATTTATGTATGAAACCTTTTTCAAGGTTCTTTGAAAAAATATGGACTGGAAATACATATAAACCAAAATAGCCCAAAAGTTTAGTTGAAGCAAAACTGTGAACTGAACTCAAAGATTCCTGGGAAACATGTTTTCCCTGAAAGTTGGGCATTTTTTTTTTTTATAATTGAAAACTGGAACACGTGAAACTATTTGGCTTAGTTTTCAAAGATTAGTATTAAAAATTGCATTTCAGTTTTAGTATTTTTATCTGGTTTTTCTTAAAAAATAAAGCTTGAAGTTTTCTCTGAATTTTTTTTAAGAAAATTCAGAAATCACTTGATGAATATCTACTGCTGCATAAGCTTTTAGCACATTGTGTTATATAACTATAATTATATTAATTCTTATAACAGAAATTTCATGAAGATTTGCAGTTGGATAACATGACAAATTTATCAAAGAATGCAGTTTAAACCTTGAGGACTAAATATATCAATAGAAAGTTTATTCAAAGAATTTTTTCTATTTCAGTGATCAGTTCCATTGAGAGTTGCTAATAAATTGTACACCCACACAGGCATAAGCTCATCAGAAGTAAATACTACCTTGTAATTTTTTATTAAAATAGATTATCATTCATTGAATTAATAATTAAAAATGGAAAACATATCTTTCCTACTCTTCACCAGACTGGGCTACTATAGGTATTTTATTTAAAATAGTTTTGGCTGAAAAGTAGTGAGTACCTTTCAAAGGCAGTGGTACTAAACACAATAAACTGTTCAAAAAATTAATTTGTTCTCCATTCTGCAGGCAAGAGCAAAGTGGTGCAGGAGAGCAAAGAATGGAAAAGAGCGAAAGGAAGAAACCTCTCCTGTCAATGTCTGGTTCAAACCCTGGCTCAGGTACATCTGAGATAATTTATGGGAGCATAATGATCTGCATCAGGAATCTCAAGCTCAACCTGCCGCATGACTGAGCTAGTTTCTATAAAGGACCTAGCAAGCTGGCGCCACGGCAAATGAAGAAAATGAGTTTAATCACTTTACAAGCTTTCTGCTTGTGGTCTTTCTGGCTGTATCTGAATGAAACATAGGAAGAAAATAGTCACAAAAAGGTATGCTGGATGCTTCTTTAGTTGATGATTGTTGGGATGTGGTGGGAAGGAGGGGAATTAGTGTACCTAAGGGGATGTCAGGCAAGTGAAAACAAGGATGTTTTACAAGCAGTAAACTGGAAGTCTGGGGATCACAATGAGAAGGATGTGAAAGCAGTTAAACGTCTGTCCCCTAGAAGGGAGCCAGGCAACTCTGGTGATAAGGGCATGACAGGTGGGTAAGTAGTGGAACTGGTAACAAAGGCAGCTTCCAAAGCAAGGTATTCACATGATCAAAAAAGATCTATCTGGCTGCACGTGCAATATTTCTAAATAATATTCTTCCTTGACCCCACCAGAACCATAGCCATTGATCTGCAAAACAGCAATGATTAAAAGCACATCCAGCAAGATCTGTTTTAATGTTACATAGCAGGACTACAATTCTGTGCTCCAAAACAACTTTGCATCATGCGATGATTCAGATCAGGTCAAGGTGAATAAGAGTGGTGAGAAATCCTAGGGTTAGAAGGGAGTTATATATAGAAGGAACATGATTTTGAAAAGGAATACAGGATATTAATTTTGAATTACTTTGTGATAAGGTTTTGAAAAAGAACATGACTTTGGAAAGGTTTTTGAAGTAGACATGAGCAGAGAAAGAACTAGACCCTTCTTTGTTGCTCTCTTTCATACAGAGCTTAAAATTTAGGGAACAAAACTTTAACAATAACCAATGTGTCTGTAGCTTAATGAGTGGAGACATTAAATCGACAAGTTTTTATTTTTTAACTTCCTGACAGTGCGTTTTTTGGCCTGTTAACACAAATGTGTGCTATCAGGAGTTAATTCATGCTAAGGCCCTCAGAGACCAGAAAGGGCCTTCCGATAACTTGCAAACTGGAAGAGTCCTCATCAACTAACAAGTCCAAGAAAGCTGCATCACATTCAAGGTCAGTAATGGCTAACAAGAAGTAAGGCTTTGTTCTTCCCAGAATGATTAAAAAGGCTACCTTCCCCATTTATCCTGTGCCTTGCTACTTTTTTCAAGTGACCAGAACATTTTCGTTGTCGAAGCAAATAGTAGAAAAATGGTTTTTTAATAAAAATAAATAAAAAAACAGGACAGAAAAGCTGCTACATTGTGATTCCTTCATTTTCACAATATTGAGGTACAAACAGCTTTCATTTTTCATCAACATCCACAGACGACAAGAATACTTGAATGACTGCATTGCTTCTGACACTGCAGCCTACATTGCCTTGCATCAGCATTGATGGACATACTAAGACAGAGAAGAAAAATAAAAAGGCAGAACTAGATGGCTTAATAATGCTTTCTGACATCTTTTGTGGTGGAAATAGCTCTATGAATAGTGGTGTCATTATTAACATCTAGTGCTACCGGCCTTATTCACAAAAGCATTTACACTAAAGTCAACAGGCTGAATTTATGGCTGGTATAACTCCATGGTAGTCAACACAGGAATTAATCTGATTGAGTAAACATTGCAGAGTCAAGACCTAGATTTCCAAACATATAGGTGTGGCATGGGGAAAAATCTAATATTTGCCACTGGTTTTTTGAGACTTTGGATGCCATTGCTTTCATCTGTTTATGTAGCTGTATATATAAATTCACCATACATATTATTCAATACAGCCTTTGAGGAACATCATGTGTATCCCATACACTGCAAGGCCAGGGTATCCTAGCCCACCTGAAACATGGTGCTTTGGTAGGCAGAGGACTCCCCAGCAGTCCCTGGGAGCTCAGCCCAAGGCCTATTTCTAAGAAAGAGCTCAGCCAGATGAGGCACTTGGTGCCAAAGAAGACATCAGCTCAAAAAGTGTCTGTTCTCAGGGAACTGCAGTGCCTGTGGTCTGAACCTGAACCTTCAAACAAACTCATGGAGTCACTTGCCTCTAGCACAGGCCCTTCACAATGTCTGACTCTCAAACTCTCTTGGCATTTAATTATGTCTAAACCTAGCGAGCAAGGTCACGCTACCGTCAGCTTTCTCTCATCAACCTTCAAATCAATTAACAACTTTTCTCTTCTGGACTCATTGATTAAAAAACTATGAAAAAAGTGCACATTTCTTGCCCCAAGGGAGTGGTGTGAACAATGAGGGAGAGCATTCCAGGTGAGAGAGGATGAGCCAAACCCTGGGTGGACAGAGGCTCTCTGATTTCTCTTTGATGCCGTGGAGATTATTTTTTTTTCTAGTATTTAATCACTAGAACTCCACTGTCTTCACTGAGTTACTGTTAATGTACCTACATGCTACATATCTGCAAGTCTTAGAAACTCATAAGCATACTGAAATGTATTTAGATTTTAAAGACTTTTGAGTGCAACATGAGCACATTTTAGAACACAATTTAAAGTAATTGTCATTGATAAAAACAGCAAATTGGATAAATAAGTGAAGCTTTAATTGTTACATTTGAAAGTTTTTAATGGTGTATAATTACATGTATCTGACCAGGCATGAAAATATACTTTAGATTTCCCACTTAAATAACAAAAATGTAAAATGAGTCACAAAGAATATCACTTTATACACTTGCCAGGATTGAGAAAGATTAAATTACCATGGCTTCAGGTATATAATCCACAGGTTGTCATAAAAAAAAAAAAACATATTTTTTATGTGCTCAGGTTATGAACAAGGAAGTTTAGCCCTGAGTCATCTGTACCTTAATAGCTTCCATATCTCCATCTCTAGTAACGTCACCTCTCTCCTCAACAGCCCTGTAGCTTCTATCACTTCCTTCTTCCCCACATCTGTCTTTCAATTTTATGCAGTTTATGACATTATTTTTAAACACATAGGGACTATCTAAGGGGAAAATCATACATGGGAAAATAGGAAACTTGAATCCTAATGTACCCTCTTACACCCACAAATGAAATCTAGAAAAATACTTTAAAATAAATGAATAACCTTCTCTTGAGACCACATCAAAAAAAAGTTTGTTTTAACAGGAAACTTTAACCAGATCTAGTTTGCAGTTTCAAAGAGCTCTGTGAGTGGAGCAATAACATCACTTATCAGGCATCTCCAAGTCCTACAGAGGAGCTGAAAAGTAGCATGGATGTAACATGGCAACACAAGTGTAGACGTTATATGTGTTTTCCTGTTTGGCAGAAGCGCAGAGATGACCAGACCAGGACCCCTACTATCATCCTCTGTCACCACTTCGTGATCATGCTCATGAGTGTTTCCTGTTCAGCCCAGAGGTTAATTCCAAATTTGCTGCTCTTACACATCCCTGCCTCTCCTGAACTACATGGCAAGTCCTCTTTTCAATCTCTGAATCGCATCTTGAAGATGTTAAAGTTTTTCATGGTTTTAAAAAGTGACCAGACAAATTAACAGAGGAAAAACCCATTCTGGGCTATGAAACACAAGGACACTACTTGTGGTAGACGGCCCCTTCCATCAGATACTGGGAGGATATTCTGTGGACACTTCACTGTGTGATTGCCTTGTACTTACACAACTCCATGGACAGCAGCCCTCAGCTCGTGTAGGAGAGAAGATGTGAGGATTAGGTGTAATCTGGTACAGACATTTCGTGCTCTGATCTCACTGCTGCTGTCATGTGGGAAAACAACAAACTCTCTGCCTTTGACAACTCAGGGATATCAACAGCTTCCCTTTGCCGGCAGAGAAACATGGGAAAAGAAAGAACACATAGCAGTCCACTATGAAGCATAAATAAAATATCTCTCTAAAGCTCTGGCTCTCACTGTCAGTGTCTGATTTACGAATAAAGAAAGATTTTTGTTTACTCAAGGTTGGCCCTGGGGGTAAGATTCTTCATGATAGCAGCAGTCTGGCAGGTGGTCAGTCCATCCTTGTGGTGTGTATTTCTATACAACTACATATGCAGCTTTGAAAGCAAATCTGTATAAGCAAATTAATATTTGTGTGGGATACTGATAATTGACATAAACAAGACATTTATTTTTTCAATATAATACCATTATGCTATAAGCTTTGTTGTGAAAATTAGGATTTGTACCATTTTTTCAAATCACGACTGACTTTTCCACCTCTGATCTGTAGTGTAGTTCAGTGATTCAGTCTAAATACACAAAAATGGTAACTAAAAATATAGCAAGGCTTGATTAATAATCGATTTGCAGACTTCTAAGAGCTGTCATGACTTGTCAGTCTTAGAAAAGCAGGTAAAAATTAGTTTTCCACCACTAAACAGAGTCACAAATAGCAGTGGTTTCCTTGGAGACTTAGCAGCAGCTCTCAAAACACTGTACTTGCAGGAAAAGAGTGACTTATAAAGATACATTCCCTGTCCAAACTTTAATTAATCTCCTCTCTTAATAACATACACCCACATCAGCTGTGTGTATTTGGTGCTTATCTCAATACACCCTCCTCCCAAATCCTCTTTCATGGTATATACAGGATATATAGTGTAAATATGTAACTTGCAAGGATTTTTTTTCTGTATTGATTATAATGTGCAGAAGTCATAATTCTATGGAAAAGTATTTATGATTTTTTTAATACATATTTTCCTTAATTGCCTACAATGAGAAAAGTAACTATCAGTTCAGGAGTTCTAAGGTTCCTGACCTAAAAAATGCATTGTAGAGCATTATTGTCTCCTAAGCAAACATCATGAAAATAAAACCTTGAATTCTCCCTTGAGGACACAGATGACAAAAAGGCAACACAAACTGACAGGAAGAAAGTTACATCTCATTGCTCCTCAAGGTGAGCTGTCAGCCGGCTGGCACGTCAGACACAAGTTTTTGTCATGTATGTCAGTGGGTGCATGCTGTCCTGCCTTCAAACACTGCTCCCCGTCTCCTGCTCTATATGGTGGAGAACAAACGTCAGGGAGTTTGGTTTTGTCATCTACCACCATTTCACAGTTCCTCTACCTACTTCCAATACCAGAGACATAGTAGAAAGCAACATCATAAGTGATTTCTCAGTTTCTAAAAAAAATATTTATATTCTTTGTGAAAAAGTGTTTGGGTATATCAATGTGTGTATCTATAGCTGTCTGATAATTACATATGACAAAAGCATACACATTATCTATAGGTAAACACATTCAGAGTTAAGGAGTGATCAGTGCAATACTAAAAATATTCCAATTACTTTGTCTAATTATAACCAAAAAGTTAATCATTGCAAAGTGTCTTCAACAACTTAAGTAAAATGCAAGCAAGAAATTCGATCTTGGTAAGAAACTGCTTTCTTGATATTGCAACTGAAATAATTCAGCTCTCATACTGAGCATCAGAAATTTTTGAGGATGGCAAAAGGCATTTTTTAACAAGATGACTTAATTAAATGGAGTGCTGATTAAAGTTCTAAGAGCACACCACTAATCATTCAAAAGTTCTGACATTTCAGAGCTAGAATTACACATTTATAAGCCACAATATACTCAAGGAAAATGTTTCATACTCAGAAGACAAGATCATCCAATGAATGACCTAGAAAGGAGAAAACAGAACTTGCTATTAGTGGGAATTTAGCTCCTTGTTGTATGACAATTAAACAACATACAACATAATACCCTTAATTTGGTCTGCTGTGGACCTCATAGGCCAGGGATTCACTTGACATCTACTGTGCGTACAAATCACTTCAGGCTTAGCCTTTTAATACTGTGCAAGACAGTATGTGTTCATCCCATTAGAAGTCTTAGCTTGAGTCATCATCAGACATCACATCCACTTCATTATTTCATGAAGATTTCATCCATGTTATCTCTCATCTTTTTAGACTGTTACATTTCTGTTTAAATAGCACAGGTACATACATGTTTGTGTGTGTACATACATTTTCTCCAGTTTGTTGTTGTCATCTTCAGGTTCTTCTGCTGTCTTTCCTATTATTGAACACAGTGTGCAAGATTATAATTACAACACTTGCTTATTAGTTGATGTGGACTCCTTTGTTGTTGCCATTTATCTGTGATCTTAACCAAACCTATATCTAAAACAGCAGAATACTGACTTTCTTTCAATCTCCGTATACACAGCAGTAGGCACAAACTGCAATCTCTAATCTACGTTGCTGTGACTTTGTAAATAGTTCACATTCAAATCACTAGAGCTGAACCCGACCCAATAATTTCCTTTAAGGGGCAGATTCTAAACAAAACCATTCTGCTTTTCAGGTCCAGTTTTAATGAAGGCACTTTTCACCAGCACAGCTCCCAGATGGTCTAAAACTAAGACAAACCAATACTGGTTGAAGATTTTGACAGTAGCTAGCCAGAAGCAGAACATGGTTTTCAAACCAAAATCAAAACTTAGCCTAAAGTCTAATCTGCATTATAAACTACAAGTTTTACTCTCATGGGTCTCATATTACTTTTCTAGTCTTGGGCCATCTTTCAGTGATGTCCAACAACATCTACACTCTCCTTCCTCTCCTGAAGTTGCCTCTTCATTCTACAGTGGTGCAGATGGGATTCTCTATAAATAATAATCAGTCCCTTAATGTATCTTTTTACATACAAGTTACTGCTATAGTGCCATGGTGGGTTCGCATTTTATCATACTTGATCTATTCTGATTCCATTTGTTGATTTTCCAGGTGTAAAACTCTTTCCTCTATGCTTCATTTTTTCACTTACACAACAATGTAACTTTAAATAAAAGAAGGTGTCACCTCTGCCCTATACACTTATTATCTGTTATACTTAGGACAACTTTCCACACACAGTGAACAGATCTTCTGCCATGTTGTTTCTACCAACTCTTTGGCTTCCACAATGCACATTAAATTTTTACTGCTACACATATATATCAGAGAATCCAAAAATAGCAATCCCAAGGAATTGAGGGTGTAAAATACTTGTCTTAAATCAGGTGGTTTCAGTAACCCATACAGCAGCCAGCTCTTGAAATGCCTCACATAGAAGTCACGTAAATGCCTTTTGAAGTTGTCGTGGTTTAACCCCAGCCAGCAACTAAGCACCACGCAGCCACTCACTCACTCCCCCCCACCCAGTGGGATGGGGGACAAAATCGGGAAAAGAAGCAAAACTCGTGGGTTGAGATAAGAACGGTTTAATAGAACAGAAAAGAAGAAACTAATAATGATAATGATAACACTAATAAAATGACAACAGTAATAATGAAAGGATTGGAATGTACAAATGATGCGCAGTGCAATTGCTCACCACCCGCCGACCGACACCCAGCCAGTCCCCCGAGCGGCGATTCCCCACCCCCACTTCCCCGTTCCTATACTAGATGGGATGTCCCATGGTATGGAATACACCGTTAGCCAGTTTGGGTCAGGTGCCCTGGCTGTGTCCTGTGCCAACTTCTTGTGCCCCTCCAGCTTTCTCGCTGGCTGGGCATGAGAAGCTGAAAAATCCTTGACTTTAGTCTAAACACTACTGAGCAACAACTGAAAACATCAGTGTTATCAACATTCTTTGCATACTGAACTCAAAACATAGCACTGCACCAGCTACTAGGAAGACAATTAACTCTATCCCAGCTGAAACCAGGACAGAAGTGAATGATGCTTATGGAGGCACGAAGCCATGCAGTGATATATATGAAGAGACAGTGGAAGGTGGCTCAGGCTGGGAATCAGCCTGGCTTCTCCCACAGTGAGCAGAATGTCTCATGTTGGCCAGAGAGGCACTGAAATGTCAGTGTGCCTGTGGCTTCTGAAGCCCTCATGGCCAGAATATTCCATGGCATTTCAGCACACCCTGTTTTAGTGGGTTTTTTCTTTTTAATGTATTTTTGCACCACTTCTGCTCTTTAAGATATACATATAGATACAACAGAGTTCACTTTGCTGTACTTTGTGCATGCAGCTCTGGTAATGGGAGTTACACAGACATTTCAATAGCTGAACAGGTTATTGTCTTTTATTCATAGATTCTTGTGTTTTATTCATTCAAGTAGTCATTCTCAATTCAGTGGCACCCTTCTACCTTGATAGCCTGTAATTACAATAATCTTTAGCAAAATTAAATGAGATATTTTAAAATACTTCATATTTGGCAATCTAAAGTTTCAGTATTTTGTTTTAAGCTTAGACCTGCTGCTTGTAAGGACCCTCTTTGGGGTGGGACTTCATTTTGTGAAGTTTTTAAATCAAAATTTGCATGCTGCGTAGACTATATTTTATATTGGCATACACAAAGCTAGAGTTCTTAATTTTTGTACTATAAATCCTTTACATCATAAATGCTTGGAGGACCTTTAGTTATATAAAATGTGATCAGACTGATACAGAATATTTTGTGTGTTTCCCATCTGTTCCCACTATTTTAGTGTACGGTTGGAGCAAGTCAGTGAAAGGGCAATTCTGCTCTTTCGGTTTTTAAACTCCTACTGAGTTCAGTATTTATAAAGTCAGCATCTTACTCCTGAGTTCTTCATGTGAAACTTTACTTCAAACCTTGGTTAAAACCTCACTATGGTTAATCTAGATGTATCAGTTTCTGGGGTTTAGGCAGAAAGTTGCAATTTTTCTGGTTAATATACCAGCCATTTTTCAAGTGGTCTCAGTGCAAATGTTATAGGACTTATGTGAAAAAGTCCCTATTTATGGGAATCTGGAGAAGAAAGGGGAAAGGGAAGTGGATGGAGGGGTTGGTGAAGCAAGATCTAAGGCTGCAAAGTGCTTACATTATCCCCTGCAGATACTAGTTGAGAAGCAAAATCATAGATCTCCTTTTCTTCTGGGAGCTGACCTATAGCGGACAGTGGTTATGATTTGCAACAAGTAAGTCATTCCCATTAATTAATGAGTTCTAAACTGCCAAACCTTTACTAAGTACTCTTATGGCACCTTTATAAGGATGTGTGAGGGAAAAGAGAGTCACATATTCCTGCCAATTTTGTCACAATACAAAACCCCTTTTTCAATACCGAGAGTAGATAACCAGTTATACTCACAGCACCTTAAAAACACAGATCCCTAACTGCATTACAGGGACAGAGGGCAAAAAAGTTAGAAGGCAACTAGACAAAGAAGATGTGTTCCCCTTTTTATGTTCTTCATATTTGTGTTTCTCTTTTTTAACATACTAAGAAAACCCCTATAATTTAGAGAGCAGTCACAGAACGAGTGTGGCACTCATGGCTATTTATTCCGGTTATCTGCTACATCCCTACTTCCCAGGCTGCACAAGTATGAGTTAGAAATCTCTTCGGAGCTCTTAGCTGCATATTGTGTTCACTACCTGAAGCTCACTTGAAAACATTAAGCACGAATGTAATACAAATAAAGAATAAGACAAAAGAAATCTGGCTCTTCATCTTTTTGTCTCCTCATTGTGAGAAAAATATAGATACACAGCATCAGGACCGCTGATGAGATGCTACATCTACCTCAATCAAATATACAACTTAGACTTTAGTTCCATTTTCCCTCTACAGTCTACTCACTTGGTTCATTGTTATTAGGGGAAATGTCTTTATGCTGAAAGAGGGAATACCTCTTCTAATGTTCCTATCCCATCCAAATTCAGACCAACACAACAGTTGGATAAGCAAGGGAAGACAGTGTGTAGGACAGAGTGACAAGGGATGGGCTCTCACTTCCCCTCAGAAAGCAGGGCATCCACAGGCACATCTCAAGTGCTTATACACAAACACATGCATCCTGAAAAACAAACAGGAGGAACTGGAGTCCCATACATGGATGCAGTGCATGGACATCACTGGACTTACAGCAATGTGCTGGAATAACTTGCACAACTGGGGTGCTGTAATGGGTGGCTGGATGAAGGCTCTTTAGGAATGACTGGCAGGGAAGACAAGTGTGAGGAAGTTGCAGTCTACACAAAAGCACAACTTGAATGCCGAGAATTCTGCTATGAATTTGGTGACAGACCTGTTGAAAGCTTATGGGTTAAGATTAGAAGGGAAGCCAACAAAGTGGGATGTCCTGGTAGTTGTCTGTTGTACACTGCCTGGTAAAAGCAGGCTGGTAAAGCCTACTTTTAAGGCTTTGCACATGCATTCACAGCAAAGGGAAGACCAAGGAACATGTGGGCCTAATGATGAACAGAGCAGGTGATCTTGCAACGCAAGACACAGAAAAGGGGTACTTAAAACTTTCTTTGCCTCAGTTTACTGGCCAGATCTGATTTCAGATGCCCCAGATCCCTGTGCCAAACAGCATCATTTTGGGGGAGAACAGTAATACTCACAGTAGATAGGTATTCTGTTTAGGACTACTTAAATAGCCTGGACATATACCAGTCCATGGGATGAAATGCAATGAATTTGTGCTAGGCAATGTCATTGCAAGACCACTTGCTATCATCTTTGAAAAGTGGAGGTCCATATTGACCAAGAAAAGGTAAATCTTATGCCGATCCTCAAAATAGGCAAGAAGGAGAATTTAGGGAACTCCAGGCTGGTCAGTCTCACTTAGTTCCTAAGAAAATTAAGAATAAGTCTTCATGGAAGTTGTTTCCAGGAACTTGAAGGACAGGAAAATTAATAGGAACAGCCAGCAAAGATTTATAACTGGTAAATCTTACCTGACCTAACTTCCTTCTGTGATGACATGAGTGGTTTGGTGGCTAAGGAGAGAGCAGTGGGTGTAATTTACCTTGAATTTAATAAGGCTTTCAACATTGTTTTCCATAATTCCCCTGAAACAAAATTGGGATTTGGACTGGGTGAAATATGGGTGAAAAATGACTTGATCGTATGTTCAAAGTGTTTGGGTTAGCTGTTAGAAATCTAACTGGTAGCCAGTTACAGGTGACATCTCTCAAAGGTCAATGTGAGGTTAGCACTATCTAATATCTTTGCTCGTGAACAATCAATGGGATGCTATGCATCCTTCAGCAGTGTCACAGCTCACACCAAACTGGGGGTGAAGGTTTGATACACTGGTGGGCAGTTTTGGCCTCCCCAGAACAAACTGGAGTCCAGAAAGGGACCACTGAATGGTTAGGAGGATGAGTCTGTTATGCTTCCAGAGAAGCTGAAGGGAAACCTGACTGATGTCTTTCATTGAGTAAAGGGAGGTTAGAGAAGGTTGAGCTGGACTCTCCTCCAAGATTCATAGTGGAAGGTGGAAGGTACCTGACACAGTTTGCAGAAAGGAAAATTCCAGCTGGAAATAAGGAAAACACTTTTTGCCATGAGACGAGATAAGCACTGGAAAAGGTTGCCCACATAGGTTGTGAAATCTCCATCCTTAGAGATGTTCAAAACTGAACTGTAAAAGTCCCATAGTAACTTGATATAACTTTGAAGTTAGCCTTGCTTTAAGCAGGAGGTTGGACTAGGTAATCTCCAGAGGTCCTTTCCAACCTAAATTTTTCCATGATTATAACATGCATCATTTTTATCTGATTCCAAATGCATATTCTTTATTTGTGGGTAAATCACCAAGTACAAAGTTGTTGTCTGTTAAATAACAGCAATAATATGTGAATCATGCATCACTGCCACATGGAGCTAATGCTTCAGACCCATAAGAGAAGTGGCACTTTCCTGAAAGAAGTTGCCAATTGAATGCTTTAAATCTGCTCATCCAAAACTATTGTCATTTGTCCACTGTGTCATAGTGAAACATGCAGTCTAACTTGTCAGTACAAACTATGTCATCCTAGCAGATGGAACTGAACGCAGGCAACCATCTGTCCATCCTGAATTTCTGGAACTGCAAAATCACAGGATATTTCAGGCTGGAAGGGACCTCAGGAGGTCTCCGGTCCAAACTCCTGCTCAAAGCAGGGTCAGCTATGAGATCAGATGAGGCTGCTTGAAGGCTTTATCCAGACTGGTCTTGAAAAATCTCCAGGAATGAATAGAGATTACAGCCTCTCTGGGCAACTGTTTCACTGCTCAACTGTCCTCCCGGTGAATAAGTGTTTCCTTATATCCAACTGTAATCTCTCTTTTAAATTTATGTCCATTGTCTCCCACTATGCATCACTGTGAAGAGCCTGGTTCTTTCATGTTGTCCTGCAGGCCCTGCCAGGTTGCTTCTAGGCCCCCTGAAATTGTCTCTTCCCTAGGCTGAACAATCCCAGCTCCTTTAGTATCTCCTCACAGGGCAAGTGCTCCAGCCCTGATCATCTCAGTGGCCTTCCACTGGCCTTGCTCCAGGTTATCAATGTTTTTCTTGTACTGGGGGCTCAAAACTGGATGCAGTATCTAGATGCAGTCTAATACCACGTAGAGGGGGATGGTCACTTCCTTTGATCTGCTCTGCTCCTATTACAGCCAAGGATGCAGCTGGCCTTCTTGGCTGCCAGGAGACATTCTTGGCTCATGTTCAGCTCACTGTCCAACACCTGTAAGGCCTTTTCAGGAGAGCTGTTTCCCCAGCCAGGGAGTCCCCAGCCATATCATTGCAAGAGGCTACTCCTTTCTGGTGCAGGACTTTGTGTTTGTCCTTGTCAAATTTCACCTCCACAAGGTCATTGATAAAGACATAAAATGTTACAGGTCCTACCTAGCACAGGTCCCTGTGGTATTCCAGTTGTAAGCAGCCTCCAGGTGGAGTACAGCCTGCTAATCAATACTCTGTGAGGGCAATGAGCCAAACAGGTTTTTATCCATCTAGTTGCCCACCTATCCAGATCCCAACTTGGGTTCAAGAATATTGGGGGAGACAGTGTTGAAAGCCTTGCTAAAGTTATGATAAATGAAATCCACTGCTCTCTTCCCATTCACAATCCAACCATTTTTTCATAGAACGTGATCACATTGGTCAGGTATAGTCCACCCTTGGTAAATTCATGCTGACTGTTCCCCAGTCACTATCTTCTCTTTCATATGTCCAGAAATGCTTTCCAAGAGGACTCAATCTATGATTTTTCCACGGACAGAAGTGAGGCTGTCCTTCCTGTAGTTTCCCTGGTTGTCCTTTTGGCCTCTTTTGAGGATTTGCCTTTCTCCAGCCATTGGGGACTTCCCATGATCTCCATGACTGTTTATACTTTAAAAGATATGTCATTTTTAATCTATATGTAGAAAAAATCAGCTTGCAAATGACAACATCCACAGTTTTCTAAAGAAAAGTTATTTTTTTCTAGCTGGAACAGAGCAGTGTGTCCATAGGAAAAGGCATTCTAAATGTATTGATTTTTTCATCTAAGACTCCTTTTGAGTCAGCCAAGTATTTCAAATATTAACTCGTTTGGTTTTGCCCTCATTAGTGGACAATAGCTTGCAGATACCTGAATTCATAGGCATATGAAATAGATATATTCACCTAAGCTGCAGCTTTTCTAAAACATCCTAACTTCATAATTTAACAGCCTCTCTCACTATTTCCTTGTTTGATTTTAGCAGTTTAGATGATGCAGTCTGCTCTGGAGGATTATTTTTTGTTTTAATATAGAAAAAGAAGTAACTAATGATACAGCAATGGATCTAAGAATATCTATGAGAAGAAAGTTGGAAAGAAAATAAATCAATTTGTTGAAAGGTTTGTGTGTGATTTGATTGGGGGATAGAAAATAGTAGGAACACCAGATATATATACACAAGTATCAGAAGAAAAACAAAATTGAGAAACTACTGAAACTGGCCATAAAACCAGACAGAAAAAACAGAATTATACTGTAACTGTGATTGTGACTGAAATCCAAGTGTTTCAGTTTGTGTTGCTTGAGAAGATGAGAAATAAAGGAAAGAGGTGGAATGGCATTAGAGTAACTTCTATCCCAGAACTGCCCATCAGTTGAGCATCAATTGAAAAATGAAGAATTTTAAGAAATCTACCAAGTTGCAAGAGAGATACTACTACTAGAAACTTTTATTTGATGAGGAAGACAATATGGGGATCTGATCTCCTTATTCTGAGGTGAAGAGTATAAAGTCCTTGAGAGCAAATTTGGGGGAAATTTTAATTAAAGTGTTAAGGTAAAAGGAAACTGGGTACATTGCAGCACAGGTTTATCAAATGTAAATTGTACCAGAGTGACCTGCCAACTTTACATTATAAGCTACAATCTTTCTAGCAAAAGGGAATACCCTACATATATTTTACTTGAGTTTTGATAAAGCATGATATGGTGACAAAAATGACAGACTTATTATGATGGAAAAGATAAAAAACATTACAGAAGAACTGTAAAATGCATAAGGATCTGGTTAAAAGGAAGATGGCAGGGAGTAGTGCTAGAAGGGAAGGTACATGATGGGAGGATATTAACAGTGAGTTCCTCCAGATCAGTTCATAAGCTTAGGATGGGGATCATGGGACAGAATTTTTTTGATGTTGTCTTTTGAAATACTGGCACAAAACAAAGTATGCTGATGGAATTTGTTAGGACACGTGTTAGGATACAAAGGTGGATAATGAAACCATGCAGAAAGCTGGACTGAATGAATGGGCCAAATTCAATGGTGCAGTATGCAAGGACATCCACTTGTGGCCTATTAACGAGAGGTGGTGTTGTACAGGTGGCAATGACTGTTTAAGAGGAGGCCATGGGGGGCATTTTCAGAAAGGTCAAGAGTCATGAAGCATAATGCAGATACAGTCACAGGAGGAGTCAGCCAAGATACATCTGTGAAAGTAAACAAATATTGCTACCATTAAATGAGCTACACTTGAGATCTCATTTGGAGCACTGGGTATGGCGGCCAACTTGTGCTGAATGGAGGAAACCAAGAACTTGCATGTGAGCTCTTACTCATACCAATAGAGCAACACATCTTTTGAAATCATACAGACTTTGGCCTACCTCTCACACAAATGGTTGGTGGTGTCCTGGACATGTATGCTCACACACCCAAATGCACATACACAAGCAAAAGACACTTTAGGGCCACATATGCTTATCTCAAAATTAATGGAATTAAGCATCTAAATAGTTTTGATGCCTTTGAAAATCTCTGTGTCCTTTAGGGTCTGAATACATTTGAAAAAAATGGGCTGTAATGCCTAGGATGCCATTAACAGACTTGTAACACTCACAGAAGGAAAAAAAATTACTAAATGACCTAACCTACTCCACTACCAGGAAAATCCATTTAAACCAAGCTGTTTTTAAATAGACTTAAGTGATATAGCTTCCAGCATTTTTCTCAGAGAACTACTATGCAGTTTAATAGGTCTAACTAATGTACTCTGATTTCTGTCTTGGGGTTTAAAAAAACCCTTGTATGCTAGCAGTCTTCTCATTAATTTTTATATCCAGCCAGGCAGTGCAATAGTTGAATATTTTAATGTCTCAAGGTTTCCTCTGACTGGGCCTGGCTTCATACTTACTAAAAAACCACCTTAAGACACTTCAATAAACTTAATATAAATTGTTGATATACACAACTCATACATGCAAATAAAGAGAAGTGATTTATATCACAGTTTATTCATAGCATGACTTGGCTAATTAAAGTACACCTTTTTCTTATTACATTTTATGGACTCCATTACTATAATGCAGGGAGCATCAAGCAGTGAGGGCAAATGAGCCTGGGGAGAAAAATATGACACATTTACATCCTTTGTATAAGTCCTGTGGTATTTCGGCTAATAGAAGACAAGATATTGCTCTCAAACAGGACTAAGAAAGAGATCCAATACTTAAAGTATGTTGATAGATGTCTAATGACTTTGAATTGTAAGGATTGCTTTGTGAAAGTGTGTACATTTGTATTATGGATCTTTATGAAAGCATGCCCCAGCCTATTTTATGCTAATACAATAATTGTACAGTAATAATACCGCACGTGTAGCCAATGATTGCACTTTTCAAATGTTAACTAAATTATATAATCCTTGGTAATCCTTATTTTTAAGCTCTACCATCATAGTTTACGTGTTAAAACATATAGATTTCTTTTTATAAATATAACACATTAAAAAACTGACTTCTTTTAAAAGAAGTATGGATTTTATGGTTTCATTGACATAAAGAGAAAAAAAATTATACTAAAATAAGGATATTCAGGTGAATCCTTGTGATGTATATTTTACATGCATCAAGACTGTCACCTGACACTAAGGAGACAAAGACATCCTTGTAAATTTCAACATACTATAGTAAAATAAATATATCTTTGATAGGTTTCAGTTATTTCATTCTTAAATTACTGATGAAGTAAAATATTCAGTTGTTTATTCAAGTCATTGGTGGTCTGAAATTTGTAATTCCTGTCAACTTTTTGCAACTATGTATTATGCAGATTCTTCTCCAAGGTTCCCAAGAAAAATTGTTTAATCCTTAAAGCTTTTTTTTCAGTAACTCAGAAATATCTAGCGTTACTGATCTGTAAATAAATGATCACACAAAATCTTGGAGCAATCAAGCAGGAAAATAGATGCGTTGAACCTAAAGGCTAAAATTCCTTTTAAATTATCCAAAAGAGGGATAATCTTTCCAAGGATCATTCCAGCTTGTGTCATGGTCATTTAAGGGAATCTTAAGTAACTATAGCATTCGTATTCATCCAAACAATAGAAGAACACTCAGACTATATGAAATATTCGTGTTATGCCAAAATACAATGACAAAATGTCGTGGTGCTTTCTTTAAACTTATAGTTTTAAAAAGGGCAAAGTAAATAGATTATAAATGAGGGGCAGAGAGAATGGTCAGGACAAGATGAAAGCACATTTAATTAGAGACTCTTAATAATCCATTGCCTTAAAGAATATGTAGCAACGGTACTTACTAATTTCTTTGAGTTCCATCCCCAACCATGGTGTTAGGCGCATTCTGTATGTCCATCCCATACAGAACTAGCAGCATACAAAAATTTTGCACAGCTGCTTCTTTGCTGAGAATGCTTAATGAAAACAGAACATGGTGAATAATGTGTCGTTTATTTTGGTTTGTTTAGATTCTGGCTATATCAGCCTGAAATTATGGAGATACCCACAGTTCCCACCCTGTCAGAGAAATAAGGTGATCTCCTGCTTAAAAGGTAAACAGGGATTTTTTTTTAAAGAGGGAAGTGTTAACAGTAGCTAAGCATCTGAAAATCCTCAAGCAAATCAAACACTCTGGTCTGAGAGTATGGAACAAATGACCTTATACAGACTTTGATATTCTTTGTCACCAGGAAGGGATTGCCTACCTAAATCAAGGCCAGGCGTATGAACTGTACCATGCCAACTGAACACTATGAGTTGAGCATGGGAAGTCCTAAAATCTTAAAACAACTCCGGCTCACCTGGAGCCGTTCATCAGCACTGTAAATTTCACTTAAATGTATATTTAGTGGGCCTATGTGCAATGTTTGCTTCTCACACTATGTTTTTAAGTAGTAAACCCCCCTCATTCTTTAAGTTGAGCTTTCCTATCAAGCCGCTATAACCAATTCAAGATACAAATAGTCAATAGAAAATAATAACAGCAACAATAAAAGGCATCCTGTACGTCGTGAGTCAAAAGGGTAGGTTTTTAGCACATGAAAATTTACAGTAGTTTTTCATTGCTGTTTTATACATGGTTGCAAATTTCTGCCATCTGATTACTAATTGAAAAAAAAAAGCAAAATCCTGTATCTCATTCAAGGGCATACAAAAAAAATACCCAACCCACCATCCACATTACCTCCAAAAATATGTTTCACTATTTAAAATGGTGGTATTGCATTTAACCAGATTTACCAGTTTTGCATACCATAAAAATAAGGGTTATGAAATCTTATTTAAAATAACTGCATGCAGGAAGAAGGAAATAAACTACATTAATTTAATCTTCTTTCTTAAATGTTAACAGCAGTGTAAAAATGGATGCTCTCATCCTTGTAATCAGTTGCACGGTGCACAAGGGCAGCAGTCTCTGGTGCCTCATCTGTGAACTAATCTTTCATTTCATAGCAGATCTTTCCATATCAAACAACACAAATGACTTAATTTGCATGACAGGATTTGTAACGGGGCAAATCTAGTGTCAAAGTCGATTAAAGATTACACCGGAGAACTATCATAATCAGTACTCTAATGAGCCTAAATAGTACATGTAAAGTCTCCCCTTTTTGCCATTCCAGTCATGTATAAAAGGGAATGTGTTTCTTTTCATCGGTGAGCCAGTCCTTTGGTTTGCACATTACGCCCTACGTTGAGCTAAAGTCATGTCAGTCTGGTTTCAGAGGGAGAGAAAGGGAAATAATAAAGCAAACATCACTTCACAAATGACATTGCTTGGTATAAGCCAACGTTTGAAGCCCTTAATTCTTCTAATCTGCAAAATAGTCAATGCTAATGGGTTTTTGCCTTTGTGAAAGCTGATGCATAGAAAGAAAAACTTTAATGAGCTGCCTGGGTTGTATGCTTACAGATACCTGTCAAATGTCTGTCATCTTAGCTATCGTTGAGGCATTATAAAGAAAGTAAGAAGGAAGGAACGACAGTATTTGTACAAGCATTTTCATGCTAAAATGGCACAATTTTCTTCCTGTCATAATTTCATTGTATCTGAAAGTCAGAAAAGCTTAACCCTTTCAATAGCACATCCTGTACAGGATATCACATATAATGTTTGAACTAGCAGCTTTAAAAATAGCATTATGGTTTTGTAAACAGCGCCTTCTGTTAAATTTGTTTCATAAAACTGAATTATCTATATTTTTAAAAATGTGACAACAAATTATTGGAATCAATAGCTGCACTTTGGGGAGATCAAGAGTTTACTAAATGTAAAAAACCCTCAGTGTGAGAGTCTGTCATAAGAATAATTCCTGTCTGAGTTCTTAATTTCATACCCCTTTGTGTCTTTACACTGGCAATATGAATAGCAACACAAAGAGGTCAACAAACTCCCCTGTTCTTACTTTCTTTTTTATTAAAAGAAATAGGAATTTGAATGCATCTTTTTACTAGCACACCTGCTAACTCAGCTGTTCTAAGTTACAGTTAAGTTGAACCCCCCTTGCTTTCAGATGTTTGTAAGTGTAAAAAAAAAGTCTATGAACCGAAAGCATGCATTCAGAAGTCTTAACCCAGGTGTACCGATTCGCCTCTTTCTCTTTCCAGATTTATGGTCCATCCTCACTGTTTTCAAACAATTCAGGCATCCAAAGTATGGACATTTCAGTGCAGACCTGTTTCCCCCAGTCCAAGTATCAACCTCTAGTTTGAGGATCTGCACCGCTCTGTAAATTTGAATACAGCTTTGGGAGTCAGGATCAAAAACAGACTTAGGTACATGCTGAAATCTGTTCATGCGCAGAGCTGTTTGTAGAACCGGGGCCTTCATTTGGACAGAGGACATATCAAAATATGTGGAGAAAGGGTATTTTTTTTGAGGTGTGCCTGCCAAGACGGCAGAAAGCATGACTAAGGGTTGCAGTGGCAGGTGCTGCTGCCTTGCTGCGTGTCTCTGGGTAAGTCACTTACTTACACTCAGCGTTTCAGTGTCCACAACGTAAAGCAGGATAAATGTTCCGCGCGCTCTCTCACGAGTGCTTGGAAGCCTCATTTATTCCTGCCTGCAAGTCATTTTGGTGATATTTTTGCTTATTCTATCAAGCTGTCAGTGTCGGTACTTCAGGGAGGCATTTTTGTTATTGTTCTGTTATGTCTCTGTTGTTGTTTCTACCTGTACTTGTCAATCCTCATTCTGGGGGCTGCAATACTGTGTCAAGGTGTACTAAGGCATGACACACTTCACTGCATCTTAAATATTCTTAAAAGGCCTCAGGCACTGGCTCATACGTTTTCATTGAGCCATTACAATCCAAATAGAAGAACTTTAATGAGCGTATTGCATCTGTATTGCTTCCAAAGGACTCACTGGGAGCTCACTGACAGTATCTTTCATGCTTCTGCTGCAGGTGAGGATCTCAATGGAACACTTTTTTTCCTTGCTCTCTCTTTTTTTTTCTTTAAGTAAACTCACAGAGAGAAGAAAAACATAAGGCAAAATGATTTAAGTGGCTTTAAAGTTTGAGATTAAACAAACAAAACCAAGACACGATAATTACAGCTGAACTTTTTCACCCGAGCTGCATTGGGTGAAATTTGTGCTGATCTATCCCAACTCCTACATATCTTATCTAGAAGCATAGTGTGGGTAGGGAATCAGGGGATCTAGGGCAAAAGACCTGCACTATCAGAAAACTTGCTATTGTCTTGCTCAAGCTATAACTTACAAGTATAACATGCCCAACAACTCTTAGGATTTAATGTTACTGAATGTCAGACATTCCCGCACTGAAAGAGCAGCAAAGCAAATAGAAAGGTTACTGCTGTGGTAGGTAGAGGGCGAGAAGGTTTCCACGCAGAATTGGTCAATCTAATATTTTTTTGCTATTTTATGCTACTTCTTTTAATTTAGGAAGTTTTCAGAGACTGTGTGGAGAGGAACCAGCTCTCAGAGGGGAAATACAGCTCCCTCTAAGGTCCCTTTAAAACCACAGCATCCTGCCAAACTATCTCAAAACGGGGTGGGGGGATTGGGCAGGAACATCCCAGTGTTTTCCCAGAGGTGATCTTTTCAGCCCATCAAATCGTTGGTTCCCAACTTTGTTGAGAGGTCCTTTCCTGGTGTGTGCTGGGCACAAGCGGCCAGCAGAGGAGCCACCCCAGGAGCCTTCTGGTCCCAA
The DNA here is from genome assembly GCF_026419915.1 of Harpia harpyja. Taxonomy (NCBI): domain Eukaryota; kingdom Metazoa; phylum Chordata; class Aves; order Accipitriformes; family Accipitridae; genus Harpia; species Harpia harpyja. The sequence goes on from NC_068940.1 coordinate 74,115,268, forward strand.
AAGAGACCTGACCTTGCAGCACATCAGCTGCCAGTCCTCCAAGGAGGGTTCCTTCCCTGCACCGTGATGGTGTGGCAAATACACCTACTTTGGGGGGCAACATACACTTATTAATCACTCTCTATTTAAGCTTAAGCGTGCTGAGCGCTGGAGGATCGCTCGTGCCTCCCGACTGGTGTGCCTGGTACGGTGGCCATGACGCTCGCACCATAATCCGAAGGGCTGAACTCTAAGGGGTTAGCATAAAAACGTAAATAACATACATTAACGGCGCATGTTTAGCTCCGACTTGGATTTCATCCATTTTCAGATATGAATTATTCATCCCCCATCTCCCTCCAATTGTTCTTTTAATTCATATCGCAGTTGTTAAAAGGTTAGAAGCCACGTTACTGAATAATCCTTTACTGTTTCCCTGTGGCAATTTGCACCCAATTTTTGCAGATTTCAAGCCTCCGCCGTCCCTGCCGCAGAGTTCATTTTTATTGCAATTCCCGGCTAGCCTTTCCCCCCGAACACTACCTCTCTGACCTAACTGCTATACCTCTGATCCCATGCACCCCAGAAGCTGTCACAAGTCTCCCTCCTTCCCAGGAGTTGAACACACAATAGAGAATAGGCCCTGGCTGTGAGGTTCAGCAGCCATTAACCCCTACCAGCTGTTCCTGCAGGGAGCCTTCTGTGGCTGAATGTCCTTTCTCTGCGGAGGCCCTCATTTCCACTAATCTAACTATTGTTGGGTAGGAATGCTGACAGGAGAAAAGAAATTTTTCTTGTGTCCATGCAAGTGTGTGTATCCATGTGTAAGTGAAGGAAGAGTGAAGGCTAATTTCTATAGTAGGCATGAATGGAAGGATTGGGAAAAAAAACTAGTTAAAATGTGTTTACTTGCTTAAAAGGCTCAGTCGATTTAAATAATTTCAGTAGTATGCTCTATTTTGGGGGGGATGGGAAAGAAAAGGAAGCGAGTTACTATTATCATTTTATGTGAAAGCCGCGGAGAGATTCCCCTGCATTTCCTAAACACTTCTTAAAATGTGAAAAGAAAATAGGACAAATGTACGAATACAAACTGCGAAATGAACAGAAACGCACCACAACAAAATCTCATCTTTTTAAAACAACGGACCTGGGCATCCGAAGAATTACCTTTATTTCACATTGATTATCCATTTTCAGTAGACTGATGATTCAGACTCCCTTGAAATACACAAAATGTTTGTCAGGTTTTATTAACAAATTCAGGATTCTGTGCTAATGCTCTCAAAAGAAAACAAAATGAATTGGGAGGAAAAAAACATTTGATTTAAATGATTGACATTTTCAGATAACCAAGCTGAACTCCTTACATCTCTCACAACGGCATAATTTCTAATCGCATTTTAAACTTGCAATTTAAAATATTTTCATGCAACACTAGTAGACATAACATACTAAATCACAAATTAACGTTACCATTGTTTTTCCTTTTCAAGCCACACAGGTGAAAGAAATAACAAAAATTTAATTAGCAAGAAAGAAAACTATTTTATTTGCTAGAAAACTGCATGCCATTTTAAGTTTCAATTAAGTCATCCTTTTCTCTAAAAAGATTGATAATAGAAACTGGTTTGAAATTTAGTGCTCCATTTTATCACTTGATAAAGTTCAGCAAAATACAACAGTTGGTCTAGTTCAAATCAAATTAGAAATAATTCATGTAGAAATATATTTTCTGGGCAATTAGACTGTATCGTAGTAGGGCAAATGTCTGATGTAATAAAGCTCTACTTTGCATCTGTTCCTGTGTCTAGACGGCTGCAATTACTAGTCCTTACAACAGCAGCGGCAAGATAAAGCACTGCTTACAGGTTATAGCTATTAAAATTCAACATTTTCTTTCTTTGCCCCCCTTTATTACCTAAATCATTTGATTGTTATAAAATTTAATTTAATTTAATGAAGTTGCACTTTCCTCATCTTCAATATGAACACAAACACAAACAAACAAACAGTACAGAATCCAGCTCATTGTTTCTCCCCAACATTAGCTGCCATGCACGGATACTGGTCTCATTGAAGTTAAATATGTGCAAATAATGCTTGCTCAGAACCCAAATGGCAGAAATGGCTCTGTGGATAAAGAGAGGACCTGAAGCCTTGTGACTGTCAATCTGGCATCCTTCAAAGGCACTATAAAAAAAACACACAACATAGTAGGGAATGCATATCCCTAATTACAGTATTTGGGAAGATGAAAGGCCCCTTGCCAAGAAGAGTACATTGGTAGGTAGATAGGTAGGTTTATATCCCTAATAAAAAGAAAACCATCAGTTAGCCAAATACAAAGTTAAGGCCACGCACAGCCCTGCATCTACAGGTTGAACCCCCGCTGATATCTCAGGACACCGGCAGGAGCTCTGCCTCTGCACTGACATCTCTGCTCCTCTGCTAGAGACACCAGCAATGAGTAGGGTATGCTGGCTGCATCAGCTGTACTTCACACGTTGTAAATCAAGTAATATGGGGTTGGAAGAAATCACACATGAAAACAATGGGTCCAATCCTTGCGGTCACATGGAAGTACCACTTCTTTACAATTTTGGCTTACTGAGTACAGTGAAGGATTATTTCAGCAGGATTTCTGAAACTGCAGTTTTACACAGTTCATGGGCATAAACAGTAGTTTCTGGTGTTAATGAAACTCCTTTCTCCTTCAAGTTCTCCCTATAATTACAGGGTTTCTGGGTTTCTAAGCAAACCTGAGCAAATTTTAAGTAGGGCTTTGTTTAGACAATCTAAGATATTAAATCATAGTCTTGAAACCCTGCAAAGAATCAAGCACATAGCAATAAATGGCATTTGTGAAATATATCATGCAAAGACAGACATTCATTGAAACAAACACAGGCCTCTTGGCTAAATTTGGAAATAGCAAAACACAGACTATGTTGCACCTGAAGGGGATCTGGTGGTAGTTACAGGACCCCAGACACAACTTTAACCAAGGCATGCCGGTATAAACAGAAAATCGATACTGCACAAGGAGTCATCCATTTGTGGCTATTGCCATTCAGACTTTGTTCTTATCATATTCATACACTGAGTGAGGCAGTGTCTATGCTTATGTGACAGACCTTCAAGGGACGCTTGGGTGGCATAGGAGAAATTTTTTATGCTGTTTGGAGTAAACTAAGTTCATTGACTAGGTCACAGTCAGACGCTAGCTATGTGCCTATAACCTTCCTGCATCAACTTCTCCCAGCAACTTTAGATGTCTAATGTGCCTGTAGTATATCATCTTTGTTAAATAGGCTGCCTTGTTAAGCCCTGAGATTTCTCTTTAAGGACAAATGCAATCTGTAATATAGATCATGTTTCAGATGGGCCGGAGCAGTCCCCATGTAGAATGTAAAAAGACCAGAAGGTTCTGTAACCCTATTTGAAAGAAAAGCATAGACTGTACTTTCTAGCATTGGTGACTGAACTGACTGCCAAGAAACTGTCTGGAGTTGACCCATTAACACTTAATCTGAAATAAAGATACCACACAGTATTTGCAAAGATACAACATGTTTCTTCAGCCTCATAATGGATATTTTATCACCTAATTAACTTCCTACCTAAGAAGCTGGAGTTCATTTCATCAGCGTTTCAAAAAATGGTGATGGACCTTTTGTTCCACCTGTGTCTGTAACTTCTCACACAGGGAAAGTGTCGCAGAAGGCTCCACTTGCAGAATAAGTCTCCAGCTTCCAGGTCCTCAATACCAACTTGCCACATCCCTAAAAGGGAGGAACTCTACTCTAGAAATATCCAGTAAGGTAATGATACTACCTAATAGTGCCACATGTTATCTTCATCTTAATTTCACTTGCGGCAAATAGCGCAGAATATAATATGGCTTTGATATAATAATCTAAAGAGCCATGCCTTTGATATGGCTTAACCAATATTTTATGCTATATATTTCATGAAAATTATATAATCTGTAATTCAAATATGGCAAAACCCAGGGAAAAGCACTGTGCCAGAATCTTAGACTGATTTTTTTGCATGTTCTTACTTCGTCAGGATAATGTGTGAGTGTAACTCATGTCTTAGTCTGCAATGAACTTGGAACACCAGCTCTCAGAGGTATGAATTCCCCCAACCACATTATTCCAGATCCAGATGACTGCATGCCTCTACGGCTCAGAATTCGATTTTTATTTCCTCCTGTACTCCAAAATTCAGCTCTTTGTACCAGAAGTTGTTATTTTGCAGCAGGTGGGCATCCAGCTCTTTGCTACCTGACTCCTCACCCTTCTGAGACCTGCCTGCAGCTGCCTCTCCCCTGTATTTCACCTCATGCCTGCAAAGTATTTCGATTACAGCACAGGTTACTGTCACTGTTCTGCCACAAGAGTGGGAAGGGAGGAGGAGGGTGAGTGTCCAGCTCACTGCCAGGAAGTAAAAAGATCACTTGGGCGTACCTCGAATAAACTGTTTGCCAGTGATGTTTTTTTTTCCCAACTGTGTGCTGCAGTACTATATGAGAGTTTGGTTATGGGATGGGTAAGATCACTCCTTAGAAGCTATGCTAAGACCACCATGGATATTGAAAGCTAACATATTAAAGAAAGCATTAGGTTTGCATGATCTGTGCAAAGGCAAATGAAAATTACAGTGGTATGTGCTGCCATCAGATCAATGACAACATGGGATGATCAATACATATGCTAGAAGCAAGGGAGGAGTCCTCAAAATTAAAGTCTGCCTAACTTCTGGCTGGGTTCTTGAGGTGGGAGTATGCATGTGTTAGGGGGAGGTGGGGAAGAGTTGGTCACTTCTGGAAGTTTTTATTACAGTGCTAACAAACTGCCTGACTGTGATTAGTCAGATACAAACAGAAAAATGAGGAAAGCCTTGGCTACTTTTTGAACAGGAACATTTAGCTAGTTATTGAACCAACTGACTGGCTTCTTGCACATCCTGTTGTCCCTTCCCCAGCTCTGTTTCTCTTACTGACTGCTATTTGGAGCGTAGTATTCTCTTAAATATAACAATTTAAGAAAATAATGTTTCAGGAAATGCTGACATGTCAAATTTTCTCTTTTTCAGGGGTAATCAGAACTGAAATGGTGCTTCTGTGCCTTTTTTTTTTAAACAGAGGATGTTAATAGATTTTCAGTTATGAGGCACAAAAAGATGACAGTAAACATCACCTGATGCTGAAGAAAATACAGAGACTGTTTAAAAAAAATTGCATTGAAACCAAAATTCTCCCCATGCTGCTTTCTATCAGGAATTCTGTTAATTAATTTGTCTTTTGCATGTTTAAACACAGTAAGTACAAAACCAGAATGCTGTTTTTCAGAGACTACTGGCCTGGTATCTGTGTTTTTAGTAAAAAATTCTGGCAAGACACAGCTCATGGTAAAGTATCCTTTGAGCAGAGTCCAGCTCTGGGAACTTTTGCCCCCAGAGTATTGCCTGCTGATATAAAATGACATTGAAATGTACTATAAAATATTTTCCAAACACTAGACTAACATCATAGATACAATTTCTAGCTGTGACTTACATTATTAACCTCATCTCGTGAGCAGGAAATCAACCCTTATCTATTCCATCAATTCAGAAAGTGCGCATGTGTGTGCAAAGGTACACGCTCTGTGCTAACTTGGTGCAACTGTTATTTCTTTTAAAATGGTTCTAAAATATAACCGCACAATCATATTTAAATCTCTTATAAAATGGAAATACCCACATACCATCTATAGAGACATCATTTGAATTTACTACGGATTTCAAACCACTGCACCAACACCCCGGTCATTAACAATCTTACCTAAAATCTCTGCATACTTTCTGCCATTTGTCACTTTTAGAGATCCATCTTTCAAACCCATGCATGCAATTCTTTTCACAAACTGACATCCTCAGGAGACTAATAATAATGTCCTGGATATTACTGAATCAGTAGTTTGTACTAACACAGGTTTAGAGTCAGATGTTTTTAAACAGCAGAATAAGAAATCTCCCCAGGCAATAGGCAGTTCCTACTTGTAGAAGGTCTGGAGATAAAACTGCAGTTTTTACTGTTACTCACTATGAAATAAGTAGCCCAGATCCCTCAGTGGGGTCTTAAAATGGGTTTTAAGTTCCTTTGTTACCATTTCTTAGAGCTGCAGTCATAGCTAGACACTAACTGACCTTAGACATGCCTCAAGTATCCTTCATATTGTTGGTATCAAACAAACAAATCTGTTTTGCACAACAGATTAAGAGATGCAGTCACATTAGCTGTTATCTAAAAAAGAACTACATAGGTTTCGCTACTCATAAGTAATAGGGCATTCCCTAATATGTCAATAAAACCGTATGACAAACCACAGTGGGTACTCCAGCCACACACACACACACACACAGAGAGACACAGAGAATCAGGTTCTTGATAGACTTTAATGAACATATAGATTACAGTCTTTTGTAGCATAACCTTACTTGCTCAAATGGTGACAATATTATGCAACATTTATTTCAGGTCATGAAATCACTGTTGAAATTCCTTTTTAAAAACTTTTAGGTCAACTGCTTTAATCTTGAGATCTGTATTCCAAAACATCCAGATTTTGCATTCTAGTGGAAGAATAAAATGAAATATGTTTAGAAAGGCAAATTAAATAGAAATTCAAGATGACAAACAGGGGACTAATTTTCTGAGAAATTAGATTTTTGACATACTGTTTTGTGCTAAGCTTTAACACAGAGCTATATGCTGAAAGTAACCTACTTCCAGTTAT